>NC_083459.1:887500-980000 GCF_023558535.2 Drosophila nasuta | reverse complement strand
CTCTCTCTCTCTCTCTGTCTCACTCTCCCTCTCTCTCTGGCTTTCGCTCTCAATGTGCGTCTCGAAAAATGCCGCAAAACGCATGTGTTGCTGTTGCGTGTATGCTGCACATGTCCTTGAAACTTTTTGGCATAGTTTTTCGGCTAGAGAGCCAACTGTTAATGTGCCTATAACTGACTGTCTTCCTCTCCCTCTCTCGCAGTCTATCTGTCTCTGTCTGTGTGTGCGTAAGGGTTAATGACTTGCTTTTTGCCACTGTTGTGTTTGGCTGCTGCTGCATTCGGTTGCATGCAGCAAATTAAACACTTGAACTTGCCTCGCCACTTCACTTGCTGTTGTAGTTGTTGTTGTTGTTGTTGTTTTCCCACTACATACGCACAATTTTCCCTCCGATTTTCCTGGGACTCCGTTTGGCTTATCAATGGCCAACGATCGCGGCGCGTCCGCATGAGATGACACAAAATTATGACTTCATAATGGGAGGCAAAGCGACGAGCACATAAAACCGACCCTCAATAGAAATAGCCCAAAAACTAACACACACACACACACACTCACGCACACACATGCCAAAAATTGTAGTCAATTAAAAGTGAGCGAAAGTTTCTGCCCCAAACATCGTTTTGTGACATTATTTCATAATTAAACGGGGGGCAACCCTAAAAGAGGGTTGCATTATCAGTGCTTGCCAATTATGATTGGAGCACACACATTAAGGAGGGGAAGGGGGGGGGGTCTATAAATCTGAGTGTGTGCTGATAAATGCCGAGACAAGTGTGTGTGCGATGGCCTATTAAACGTTTAATGAGATTATTAATTGAGCCAGCCAGATAAATACTTGTATGTGTCTGTGTTGTAATACAAAGTATAGAAAACAATTTCTGTTAGTTTTTGCCGCATTTTTGTGGTTTTGCACCAAGATTTTCTAGCTACACTGCAAAAAAAAATCGAACTTCTAAAATCAAAAACATTCATCTTAAACATTTTGTTCTTTAATAACAAATTCTTTAAACTAAGAACATAAGTCTAAAAAAATGACAAATTTTCAAAATAAGACCAAAAATTCTAGATTCTTTAGACTTTGTGGAGTTTGGAGACTTTGTAGAGTTTGTAGTACTTTAATAACATATTTTTTAAAGTAAGAACATAAGTCTAAAAAAATGACAAATTTTCAAAAAAAGACCAAAAATTCTCGATTTTTTAGACTTTGTGGAGTTTGGAGACTTTGTAGAGTTTGTAGTACTTTAATAACATATTCTTTAAACTAAGAACATAAGTCTAATAAAATGACAAATTTTCAAAATAAGACCAAAAATTCTAGATTTTTTAGACTTTGTGGAGTTTGGAGACTTTGTAGAGTTTGTAGTACTTTAATAACATATTCTTTAAACTAAGAACATAAGTCTAAAAAATGACAAATTTTCAAAATAAGATAAAAATTCTAGATTTTTTAGACTTTGTGGAGTTTGGAGACTTTGTAGAGTTTGTAGTACTTTAATAACATATTCTTTAAACTAAGAACATAAGTCTAAAAAAATGACAAATTTTCAAAATAAGACCAAAAATTCTAGATTTTTTAGACTTTTTGGAGTTTGGAGACTTTGTAGAGTTTGTAGTACTTTAATAACATATTCTTTAAACTAAGAACATAAGTCTAAAAAAATGACAAATTTTCAAAATAAGATAAAAAATTCTAGATTTTTTAGACTTTGTGGAGTTTGGAGACTTTGTAGAGTTTGTAGTACTTTAATAAAATATTCTTTAAAGTAAGAACATAAGCCAAAA
Organism: Drosophila nasuta; assembly: GCF_023558535.2. Classification (NCBI taxonomy): domain Eukaryota; kingdom Metazoa; phylum Arthropoda; class Insecta; order Diptera; family Drosophilidae; genus Drosophila; species Drosophila nasuta. The sequence continues at coordinate 978,215 of NC_083459.1, read as the reverse complement.
AAAATGACAAATTTTCAAAATAAGTCCAAAAATTCTAGATTTTTTAGACTTTGTGGAGTTTGAAGACTTTGTAGAGTTTGTAGTACTTTAATAACAAATTCTTTAAACTAAGAACATAAGTCTAAAAAAATGACAAATTTTCAAAAGAAGACCAAAAATTCTCGATTTTTTAGACTTTGTGGAGTTTGGAGATTTTGTAGAGTTTGTAGTACTTTTATAACAAATTCTTTAAACTAAGAACATAAGTCTAAAAAAATTACAAATTTTCAAAATAAGACCAAAAATTCTAGATTTTTTAGACTTTGTGGAGTTTGGAGACTTTGGAGACTGTGTAGAGTTTGTAGACTTTGTAGAGTTTTGTGAATTTGTAGTAAATGCTTCAAAATTGTTGCGAGTGTTAAAACTATACGATTTTGTTCTTCTTGTTAATAAGCACTAGAGATTAAAATCATGGTTTTAGAACTCTTATTTTGTTCAGTGTAGAATTTGTGAAAAGAGGAAAAGCGCAGACAACAATATGTGTAGACGAAAAGTTTAATAATTTATGCCATTATTTATTGGCGTGAAATTTAAGACTGCAATTTATGTGAATTTATGTGAATACTTTTGAACCCATTGCTGATGTTGTGTGTTTTTGTGTTTTGGTTTATTGGAATGCGACGCGAAATGCTAAAGACACTTATATGTATATGGTATATCTGTGTTATATAGTATATCTCTATTCGAAGTAAGCGTGGCAACGATGTGGCAACAAGAACAAAGCCTACAATAATATCCGAGACTATATAGTACGATATATTAAGAAGAATATAAATTAGCGTGAAATTAGCAATAGAAAAATGTTGACACAATGTGAAGTGAAGGCAAAAACTACTTGGGAGGGATTAGTTTGCCCAGAGACAATGAATGTGCCCACGCACACCGATGAGGATGCAGCACATTTGCCAATCGACAAATCCGTTGATACTTAAGATATAGATATAGAACTAAATATATATGCTATACCAAACAGAGAGAGGGGGAGATTTTTATGACTACTTTGTGTTCTTTTGTTTCTCACAGATTTTCAATAAATTGTGTATTTTGAGGCGAAAGGAAATAAAAACAAATAAATAAATAAATAAATATACGAAAAACCAGAGAAGCAAAACCCAACACGAAAAATTTATGTGGTAAAATTTATTTTCTTGGTCGATCGAAATATTGTGAAATCAAAAAAACAAATAAATTAAAAGCCACACAATATAGAGAAGTATACATAAATATATTTATAAGTGTTCTCTCTGTGTGTGTGTCGGTGTCTTTTTCACACACATGCACACACACACATAGACAATGGGACATTGCGCTCTAGTTCCCAGCCAAACAGCAGCAGCAACAACACAATGGGGAACCAAAGCAACTGAAACTATGCCAAATTGAACTGAGAACTTGGTTTCAAATTCAAATTCAAATTCTATCGATGTGTGTTGGATGATGATATTTTTATCGAACTGTGGGATTGTCTGTCTGTCGCATAAGTTCACTTTTTGTCAAATCACACACACACACACGCTCGCATACGTATATTTAGTACAATATAATACCTTTTAATTTAATATGCAGCTGACGTGCGCTCTATGAAGTGGCAGCCAGCGATCGAGCGCGCAATCGAGCGATCCCTCAACACTCCTCTCTCTCCCCTCTCCCCCCCTTCTTAGCTGCTGCTTCTTTTGTCTGCGACTGTGTATGTGTGTGTGTGTGTGTTCGAAAATAAAATAAAATAAATCGAAATGACAGATCATTAAAATTTACAACAACACCAAAGAGAGCAAAGCAAAAAACAGCAGCAGTCGAGACTGTCTGAGAGCTAGTTTGTGGACATTATTTTGTGCTGCCGCCGCCCGGCAGACCCCAAAAAGCATACAGCACAGCAGCAGCAGCAGCAGCCACCCCATCGCCATCGCCATCGCCACCGCAACCGCACTCTCCAACAACAACGTTACCCCCTTCGCAGCAGCGAGTATATTTTTGTCGTTGTCGATCAGTTTTTATGTCGTTCGATATGGCAGAAGCGAAAATTTTTATTAGCCTCCGCTTCTGCTGCTGCTGTTCCACAATGCCCCACAGTTGCAGTGGCAGTTGCACTCACACGCACAGTGGCTGCGGCAGCGCCCCAAAGTGGACGACGACGACGACAACGATGACGATGACGATGATGATGATGTCTGCCAAGCAAGTGCAATTTGTTGTTGTTATGCATATTAAAAGTAGTGTGTGTGTTGTTGTTGTTGTTGTTGCTTTTATACAACGCTTTTGTGGCATTTGGCTTGAGTGTAGAGTTTGCAGACATTCGCAAATCATGAGTAAATCCTTTGAAAAATCAAACTCACTTGCTTGCAGCGCATCCAATAGTTAAATAAGTTCATTGGAGAGTTTGTAGAGTTTTGTAAATTTGCCGTTAATGCTTACAAACTGTTGCGAATCATGTTAATTCACTATTAATTGTCTTGTATATACATTTTGTATATAGTGTAGAGTTTGGAGACTTTGTAGAGTTTTGTGAATTTGTTGTAAATGCTTCTAAAGTGTTTCGAGTGTTTATAATAAGCTATTAGTTGACCTGCAAACACAATTAGTAGGCAGTGTAGAGTTTGTAGAGTTTTGTAAATTTGCTGTAAACGCTTGTAAAGTGTTGCGAATGTTATTTTTTACTTGCAACACCCAATTTGTGAGCAGTGTAGAGATTGGAGACTTTGTAGAGTTTTGCAAAATTTCTGCAAATGCTTGATGAGACCTTGTAGAGTTTGTAGACTTTTCAAATACGTATTTCTTGTATTAATATATGTATATACGATACGTGCAGCAGATGCGCATTCGCTGAGCTCCACGGGAATTGTTCGATTTTCCCGCTTGTCGAGCTCATAAATTAATAACGAAGGCGTTCGAAGAGCTGCCACTGTCAGAGTAATGGCAACAGCAGCAGCAACAAGAGCAACAAGAGCAACAAAAAACAAAACACATTAAAATTGTTAAGAGTGTGAGACACACAAAAAAATGCATAATATTTACGCCTATAATTTTTCCTAATATTTTCAACAGCTGACATCAAGTAACACCAAAACTCACTAAATGTCTGCTTCAAGGGAGACTGAGCAAGAGTGTGTGTGCGAGTGTGTGTGTGTGTGTGTGTGTGTGTGTGTGTGTATAATTGACACTCAATTATTTAAGGAAGGGGACTTTTGTGGCATTACCCGCTGCCATTATCTGAGCTACTTAGCGGCGTTCAACTGCCACTTGTTGGAGGCAGCGACTGAAGAACTGAAGAGCTGAAGAGCTGAAGAAGAACGCCCGCACACACCCGCAACCGACAAAAATTGAACTAGCTAATAATACAAGAGCAACAACAACAACAACAACAAGAAGAGCCACCACTTGAGCTACACACACAAAAGATTTCCGCTGACAACAAACAAACAAAAACCGAAACGACAAAACAGAAAAAAAAAACCAAACGAACGAACGAACAGAAATCTTTTTTGGGGAAGCAGAGAGAAGAAAAATTGAAGCGCGATTGATCACATTGATCGCCTTTCTGGCTGGCAGCATCAGCATCAGCATCAGCAGCAGCTAAACAGCAAAGTATTTAGTAAATGACAAGAGCAAGCGTATTATGTATAGAATGTAGATGGATCACTGAAAGCATTTCTGATGCGGGGGACAAGAAGGGAGGAGAGAGAAGCGAGCGGGGCGAGTCTGCTTTCTCAAGTAGCTGTCGCTTTTGCTGTTGCTCTTGCTGATCTGTCGTATGCAGCTGATCTATATAATAATTCATATAGTATGGCGACTACACAGAAAATGCCATTGAAGAACAAGAAGAAAAAAAAACATAACAAGAGCTGAGCGTCAAAGAACTTGTCGTTCATACTTCAAAATACAAAATACAAATCGACGAAAAACAGAAAAACAATGAACAAAAAAAAAAAAACGGCAGCGTCAGCAGATGATGATGATGATCATCATTATGGAAATTGTGTGTGGAAAGCAATACGATGAGAATTTCTTAGTCTTCGTCTTCGCGTAGGCGTCGCGTTTATTATCAGAATCACTCGAATCGGTATCAAACCGATCCGATCTCAACTGATCGAAGCTGTGTTGCAAGTGTCTTCGCTGCACTTGAAATTACTATTTGATTATTTTGTATTTTCTGTTTTCTGTTTAATCACGACAGATCACTTGAGAACTTCTTGAGCTGCTAAAACGATCAATAGCGCTGAAGCTTTTCTTTTTCTTGGATTTGGATTTGGATTTGACTGATCTTTGATAGTGATAATGATAATGGATAAGGAGAACAAATGTTGTTTTGAAAGAAATTGCAGAATAAGAATGTTCTACGATTTTGCAGATCGGATCAATGGTGATCCTCAGACTCAGACAGGCAAATGGAAGCTGGAAGTTGCGAGATGACATCGAGAACCGTTCTTTAGTCAAGCTGCTGGCAAATGCCGTACGGTAATAATTAAAAACATAAAAGGGGGGAACAGCAACAAATGCCATGGGAATGGGCACAGAGAGAGAGACAGAGACAAAGAGAGTGAGGAAGAGAGGCGGGAGTCGAAGCATTTTGCCTACTTAATCATTGTCTGAGCGAGCGTCGAGTCGTTGTTGGCTGTGCGTGCAACATGCAGCAAGCGGCAAGCGGCAACTGTTGCTCTGTGTTGCATTGCTACTTGATTTGATTTACGCCTGCCAATGCTTTATGATTGAGTGGGGCGCACTCAAAGAGCGAGAGAGCGAAAGAGAGAGGCAGCCAGACAGTGTTCGACAAAAAAAAAAAAAAACAAAAAGGAACAAACAGCACACATAAATATGTTTTTATTTTACATGCCCCCTCTCCTACCCCTGCCCCTGCCATCCCCTGTCGAACGATCGCGCATATGCCGCAGATATATTTTAGATTTATTCAGTTTTTCATTCTTTTTTCGTAATTTTTTTACGTCTGTTGCCTTGCAATGAGCCGCGGCGATGATTTGCTTTGTAGCATGCAACTGTGCGACGACAACATCAACGCAGACACACACTCACACACTCACAGAGAGAACTCTCGTATCCCGAGAGTCCCTGTCCCTAGACCCAACACAAAAAAATGGAAAATGATAAAAAAAAAAAAACTATCAAACCAGCTGTAGCAGCTACAATTACCAAAGGGTCGTTGCTTGTTTGCTTTTAACTTACAATTCACAAAATTTTCGGGAGAAAAAAAAAAAAGAATTTAATTTACAAATCGAAAAAAAAAAATCAAATCAAATCGTATCAAAAGTGGAAAAGAAAAAAACGTAGGGAAATGAGATATATATGCGCCGGCTAATGGGCATAAAATAAAATTGTGCGCAGCTCATTGAATAAATCAAACTCATTTGCATACAACTGATAAATTATGGCGCACAGACGCGCCCGACTGACAATTGACAAACTAAAGCCTCAGGCTAATGCAACCCTCAAACGAAACCAAAAATAATAAAGAACCCTTTTGGATAGAGCTGGACTCGAGATTAGAGATTGCGATCAACCCTTAAGGACCGGTATCATCCGCAAATGTCCCCTGGTCAATCTTTTCTTATAGATAGTCTCTCTCTCTCTCTCTCTATCTCCCTCTCTCTCTGTAATCGAACCCTTTATTGCTCAGCAGCAGCAGCAGCAGCAGCAGAAACCGAAACAGAAGATGGGAAAACAAGTTTAAGCAAATAATTTGACACCTCTGATAAGAGACCCCGATGAACATGCCCCAAATGTGTGATAGCAGCTGCAAAATTGGCTTACTTCGGCACGTTTTTTGAGGGCCAACGAAAACTATTTTGTGCCAGCAAACAAACATAGTTTCTACCTTTTGTCACCTATATAAACCGAATTGCGAACGGTCAAACGACATTGAATATGGCTGAAAGTTGACAATATTGCGTACTACGATAGAATGAAATCAATTCGCAATTCACTTTTGAGGTAGGGTATGATATAGGCATGTAAACTGGATAAACATCGATTGTTATGGGCCCATCAAAGAACACGAAAATGTGAACATTAAAATGCTTGTAGCGTTTCTTGCCCGCAATGGCAACAAATTAAAGAAAACAAACAAAAAAAAAACGAGGGAAAAAAAAAGAATGAAAAAAAAGAACAGAAAAAAAACTATTGCAAATCGCAACAAGCACTCAAAGTCAAAGCAAATTATTTTCTAAACTAATTTTCATGTCGTGCCAAAAATAATAAAAACAACAACAGTTCACAAGCGCACAAGCAAGGTATGAGTAGGGGAGTGGGGAGTGGCGAGTGGGGGGGGGGGTAAATTTGTTGAGGTTTGCATATAAAAATCAACACATTTTGATGCAAGAAATTTCCAAGAGAAAGAGGCGTTGGCAAATGTGTGGGCGTGTGTATGCAAGGCGGAGGCAGATGATCTGTGCGAAAGAGTGAGAGCGAGAGAGAGAGGGAGAGTGGGGGAGTAGAAAAAGCCAACAACTTAATTAAAACATCAATAAAAAATTGTAAAAACACGACAACGCAGCAGCAGTAGAAGCAACAGCTAAAGGCGGCTGTAAAACTGTGTGCAAATAATTTTCATGCAAAATTGAAAATGAGAAAAGCTGCAAAACTGAAAATAGCTAAATTGCAACAAAAAGAAATAATAATAAATAAACGGAATGGCATAAAATGGAATGCACAAACAGCAGACAGACAGACGGACAGACAGACAGACAGACAGACGGAGAAATATTTGTGCTTGGTGTTGTCTTAATGGCAGCATATATAATCCTTGATCCCCTCACCGAACTGCCAATAATGATGATTCCTTTTTAATGTGCGCTCCTCGGGCGTTGGTCATTACTCAACTGAGAGAAAGAGAGAGACTGTGAGAGAGCGAGCGAGAGAGAGAGGGGGGGAAACTTTTGCATCGCGTATCGATCACAAAAGTTGCCAATATGCCAAGCGAAGAAGCAAAAGGGAAGAAGAAGTGAAGCGAGCAGCCCAAAACTCATCATCATCAACTTCGGACCGAGTTGTATATATTTTTATTTTGCTTTTATTATTATTATTATTATTATTATTATTTGAGTGCTGCCGCTGTTGCAGCTTCTCGTTTGGAGAAAAGGGGCGTGCACAAAATGATATTTTATTCAATATCCTCCACGTCCAGAGAGAGGGTCTTGAACGATTTGTCCTTTTCAGTGTCAGTGGAAAAACGCAACGAGACAGGGAAATCAAATTGATGTGCGAGCAAGACAACGAGAGGCCCTGAAATTAAAAACTCATAAGATATCGACTGATATATTGAGCTGCACAAATTACTGACAACTGAAGATGAAAGACGAAGACGAACTCAACGTCAACGTCGTCGTCGTCGTCGTCGTTCTTCTGTCTGCGTTTTGAGTTTAAGAATCGTACGGGCGGCAGCTAAAAAGATTTTCAAGACAGGTTTGCAGTTGCACACACACACACACACACACACACACACACACACACACATATACGTAGATAAGTTACCGCGTTGTGGCATGCATATAAAAAGACAATTAGTCGTTATTAAGTTGTACACAAAGCAGTTGAATTCTCCTTTTCAAAAATATACAAAAATTTAAGCACAATTCTTTTTTCTCTCTGTTCTGTTCTTTTCATTTTTTTCTTCTTCGTTTTTTTTTGCTAGATGCGATAATAATGAGACTTTTAACTGGAATTATCGGCTTACAATCGACTTGCATTCATCAATCATCGTCAATGAAATGGAGAACTTTATTAGTTAACAAATTTTGATTTCGATAGTAAGTACTATCTATCGACTTCGATAACCAGAACTATCGTAATGAAATGCAATGCAAAGCTGAAATTATCGACTTGCAATAAAATATAGAATCTTACTAGTTATCGAACTGATTTCGATAGTCGATTTCGATAACCTGACCATCGAAATGAAATACAAGGCGATAATAATGATACTTTTAACGGAAATTGTTGACTATAAAGAACTTTATTAGTTATCGAAATGATTTCGATAGTATGTACTATCGACTTCGATAACCAGAATTTATTGTAATCAAATGCAATGCGACTAGCAATCGACTTGCAATGAAATAGAGATCCTTAACGGTTATCGAACTGATTTCGATAGTCTCAATAATCGACTTCGATAACCGTGGCTGTCGTAATGAAATGCTTCAATTAACCGATCGCAGCAGCGCAAGCTATTAATAATTAATGGCATAGTAGAGCTAGAGCGTCTAGCTAACCGGAAAAGCAACAACAACAACAACAACAAAAACATTCACTCGAATAATGGTAATAATCATAATAATAAAAATTGATCAAGAGTCAAGACTGACACACACACACACACACACACACACATTTGAAATGTATCTACACACAGTTCATGAACTCAATTTTTAATAATAATTATTAATTTCTGTTCTGTTCAGTTTGAATATTATTTTTCGTTTTGTTTGTTGTTTTTTTCCTCCCTCCTCCCGCCTCCCTCCTCCCGCCTCCTGCTCTCGAATGATTTTTTATTTCACATACCAAAGTGTGTCCCCCTGCCACCCACGTTCCCCCCTCTCCCTCTTGCAACCCCTCTCCCTGTGTGTTCCCTCGTTTAATTGTTCGATTTTCAGTTTGAGTTTTTGTGTCGCTTCGCTTTGGGGGCCGAGCGTCGCCTGTTATAGATAGATAGCTAGATAGATAGATAGATATGTTAGATAGATACAGATACAGATACAGATACACATGTGGCTGTTGAGGCTGCGTGGTTTTAATTTCCGTGCTGACAAATTAATTTAATTATATTAACATATCTCCAGCGATCGAGCGTTTCCCATTTCAGTTCATTTCATTTCATTTCAGTTCAGTTCAGTTTCGCTTCGATTCGTCAGTTTGAAATTTTCGTGGGTGGTTTTCTCGATTCTCAGTCTCTTTGATTTTTAACCCTTGCGTTGACTCATTAGATAGTGATAGAGAGGGTAGAGGGAAGAGGGAACCCCCCGCAGTCCGCAGTCTAAATTGCACTTAAAACGCTAAAAATTATATGACACACGCCGCTGATCTCTATCAATGTATCTCACTAGCTGTATCTCTATCTCTCTCTGTGTGTGTATCTTTTGGCTTAGCCACTAAGCACAACCCTTGACACTCAGGGGAGGGAGGAGGGGGACTGCTGCTCATTTCGGCATATGCAAATGGATGAAAGAGAAAGAAAGAATAAAGTTCAATCCTTGCCGCCATATTTGAAATAAACTTTTAAACTATTAAAGCGGTGGTTGATGTTTCGAACCGGTTTCGATTTGATTAATGCCAGAGAATGAACAAAAAAACGAAAAAAAAAAAAAAAAAACTGATTCAATGCTTGTTTCTGTGTGTGTTTATCTGTTTCGATTCTCTTTCACGTTCTTTTGCCAGCGAATGCATTTTGGCAATTAAAATTTGTTGTGGTTGCTTTCACAGTTTTTCTATTTCGCTTTTGCTTTTGTCAGCGAAAATCAATGACAGTTTGTGCTTTGTGCTGAGCTTGGCCATGTTAATGGGTCAAGTTCTCACTCACTCACTCTACTCTCGATAGTTTAGTTTTGCTTAATACGGAAATGGAAATGGATTTGGTGCCACTGTGCCACTGATACACTGATACACAATATGCCATAATAATAATAATAATAATAGCCGCATTTCTGTCAATCTGGCGAATCTTGGCTTAAATTGGTGCCAATTCGAAGGTCCCCCCACCATCCGACACCATCCGAAAAAAAACTAAACTGATACTGAAATTGAGTAGATCGAGTCAGAGAATTTGGACAGCTGGTTGAAGGTTTTGTCTCGATTCTCGATTCTCGGTTTGTTTGCTCGTCTGTCTGCGCTGTGCTGTGCTGTGTTAATTATTTAATGAACTTCTATATTTGGCCTTACAAATTAATATGTTTAACTTGATTATTGTTATTTATGATTACACAATTTGGATCTACATACATTTGACTTGTACATGTGTCAATGATATACTTATTTATGGGCCCAGATTTCGACCTATTTTCGGCCATAATAATATGTTGTTGTTATCGCTGATAAGCTGACAAACAAACTTGATGAGATCACTTCAACCGTCAACCGGCAACCGTCAACTCAACTCAATTTCAAAGTGATCTTCAAATCGATCTCTCAGTGTCTAATTGCCATACACATCTGCTTCTTCTTCTTCTTCTCCTCTCAGCTCTCAGCTCTCCCCTTGAAAACAATTTGCCAACTTATACTTTGCCTCTTTTTTTTTGTTTTTGTGTTCGACTCGCCATTAATAACAAATCAAATGCTCGTTAAGAATAAGCGAACGCTACGCTTCTGAAAATTCTGCGAATCTGAATCTGAATCGATGCTGGCCAAAAGCATTTTGTTAACGTTTTTATTATTGTTTACAAATTACGCCGAAAATTGTATCTATCAGCGGGAGAAGATACAAAGCGAGATCAGCTTTTAATCTGCCGCAATCTTTTCTACCTTTGTCTTTGTCTTTTTTTGTTGAACTATTTGAAAATATTTGCAACTTCTTTGCTTGGTTTTGCTTATTTAAGTTTTATTGATTTGCCTCGCTGCTTTGCACTTTCCACACACTCCAGAGTGTAAAGTGCACTCTACAAAATCTGTGTAAAAGAACAGCAACAGCAACAACAACAATCTATACAAATATTTGCATTCGGATTGAATTTCATGCAAGCGTGCAAAAATTTGCCGACGGCAAAATGATGCGAAAACATTTTGAGCGAATGCTGCGAATGTACTTTGACTATGAATATGAATATGAATACAATATATATATATATATATATAGTATCGTATATATATATATATAGAGAGTACTTAGAAGTCTGGGCTCAGGTCTAGCGAAGAGTCGCCGTCAATGTAAATCAATTGCAATGCCAATTTCTGAGAAATGTTCTCAGTTTGTTGTTTTTGGATTCTCCGAATGGAGGAATAAAGTGGGGGAGGGTGAGGGGAAGGGGGGAGGAGGAGAGTTGTGTGCAGCTGCTAAAAGATGATGGTTCGATTATGCTTAGGAGCAGAGCAGCAAAAGTATCTCTGATGGAAACTTGGCTTGATTTCCGTAGACTGAAAACCAATTAGACGACCAGACAAACTGCAATTAATATGCCATACTCTAAGCTATAGATTCGACATGCATATGCTTATAGATACAGATACAGATACAGATACAGATACAGATACAGATACAGGGCACACACTTTTAGATAGTCTGGAGATACTTTTGCTAGAGTTGCAAGTTTGGCATGTGGCCAAAAATTGTCGTCTCGTCTGTGCAACATCATCATCATCATCATCATCATCATCGTCATCATCATCATCATTAGAAGAAGAAAATGAAAAAGTTGTTCACTTCTTTTCCCGCTGACTGAACGATCAGCTAAAGATCGACAAATGCACTAAAAGATCTTGACTTGTTCAACACTTTTCTCGCAACAATTTGCAAACAATTCAAGCCGAAAATCGCTCAGCTATTAGTTATTGTTATTACTATTTGTTGTTGCTTCTCTTGTTGCTGCATTTTGTAAACAAATTTTCAGAAATCAATAAAAACAATTGGCACAAACACGCAAACTCAATTAGTTGCAACTGAAACGCAAACAACAAAAACAAAAAATATGCATTGCATTTTCATATTTTATTGTTTGTTTTTCCTTAAGTGTGGGAGCTTTTTTTCCTCCATTTCAATTTCAATTTCATTTTCTATTTCTATTTTTTCATTTACATTTTTCCACAAAATTATGTCATTTGCTTTTTTCTTTTTTGGAAATTTCCGAATTATTTGAAACTTGTAACTTCAAATTGCATTTGATTGCAATAATTACGCCAAAAATATTCGTATTGAAATTAAAATCATTATCATATATTTCTTCTACAAGCATTTACTTTATTTTTATTTACTTTTGTTTTTTTTTTTGATTTTGCAAATTAAATAAGTTGTTTTCATTTTTAATTGTTGAAATTCTGCGATTGCAATCGCATTGTTTCAAAGCTGATGAAATGTTTTTGAAAAGTTGTTTTTTCTTTTTTTTGTGATTAACCGGTTTACTTAAATTAATTTTGATATTATTGTTTTCTATTCATATAGATTTTATTGTTATTGGATTTTGGATTTTGCATTTTCAATTTGTTGATTTTGTAGGCGTTTCCGTTTCATTTTTTCAGAAATTTCAATAAGCATCGATAGCAACTAACAAATATTATTTGTGGATTTTGACTGTTTGCTCGACTTCTGTAGGCGTTTCCGTTTTTGAGATCAACACGCGCTAATTTTAAAGCTAGACTTCTTTCTTGTTCGCTTCCTCTTTTTTATTGTTTCACTAAAAATTCTTAGTTCTAATAATTTGTTTTTGTTTTTTTTTTTTTCATTTTAAAATAATATAAATGAACTTCTATTTAAACCAATTATATTTTAATTCTTTTCAAACGTGCGTTTTTGAATTGCAGAACACCTTTTCTTAATTAAACTTGATTCTACTGATTCTATATATTTGTATTTTTTTTTTGTGTTTGTAAGTAAGAAATATTTATATTCTTATAAAGGCTGCTCTAAATTGCATTCAAAAAATATTATCTATAATTTATTTTAATTCTTTTCAAATGGGAGTTTATGAATTGAAAGAATTGAGAAAAGCTTCTTTTTTCTATTTATTTTTTGGAGCACTTTTGAAACTAGCGTTTGCGAATTTTGGAACAGCTTCTTTGTTACTTCGCTTAAACTTGATTTTCTAATGATTTGATATTAGTATAATTTTTTTTTTTTTTACTATTTGATGTAATAAATATCGAAACTCCAATTTATTGCTAAAGTATTTCGAACACTTTAGAGACGCGGGTTTACGAATTGTGGAACAACTTTTTATTACTGGGGCTTAAATTCGTTTCTAATGATTTGATTTGAGTATATTTCTTTTGATTTAAAGTAAAAACAAGACATATTGAAACTCCAATTTATTGCAAAACTATTTTTAACATTTTTAAAACTAGCGTTTGTGAATTGTGAAACTGCATTAGATTTGATATGAGAATATTTGTCTTTAAAAATAGAATCTCCAATTTGTTAATTAGCTATTTCGAACACTTTATTAGAAGCTATCAAGTTTTTACTGGGTTTAAAATGGATTCTAATGATTTCATATGAGTATATTTTTCTATTGTTGGTAAACTGTTTGGAAAAAAACTTTTGCGAATTTGCGTTTGCGGATTGCGGAACATCTTATTTGTTATTTGGTTTAAACTGAATTCTAATAATTTACTATTAGTATATATTTTTTATTTGAAGTAATAAAAATGTGAACTGCACTTTGTCACTAAACTATTTCAAACAGTTTTGTGAATTTGTGTTTTGCGAATTGTGGAACATCTTTCTTGTTATTTGGTTTAAGCTGAATTCTAATGATTTGACATAAGTCTATTTTTGTTCTTTTCTTTAAAGTAATAAATATGTGAACTGCACTTTGTTACTAAACTATTTCAAACAGTTTTGTGAATTTGCGTTTGCGAATTGCAGAACATCTTTCTTGTTATTTGGTTTAAGCTGAATTCTATCGATTTGACATAAGTATATTTTTGTTCTTTTCTTTAAAGTAATAAAGATGTGAACTGCACTTTGTTACTAAACTATTTCAAACAGTTTTGTGAATTTGTGTTTTGCGAATTGTGGAACATCTTTCTTGTTATTTGGTTTAAGCTGAATTCTATCGATTTGACATAAGTATATATTTTTTATTTGAAGTAATAAATATCTCAACTCCACTTTGTTACTAAACTATTTCGAACAGTTTTGTGAATTTGTGTTTTGCGAATTGTGGAACATCTTTCTTGTTATTTGGTTTAAGCTGAATTCTATCGATTTGACATAAGTATATTTTTGTTCTTTGCTTTAAAGTAATAAATATGTGAACTGCACTTTGCTACTAAACTATTTCGAACAGTTTTGTGAAATTGCGTTTGCGAATTGCGGAACATCTTTCTTGTTATTTGGTTTAAGCTGAATTCTTGTGATTTGACATAAGTATATTTTTGTTCTTTTCTTTAAAGTAATAAATATGTGAACTGCACTTTGTTACTAAACCATTTCAAACACTTTTGCGAAGGCTTTTCACTTACCTGTTGCCAAAATTGTGCCAATAAATAAATTTGCTCCTTTTTGAAAAACCAATCGTTGATTGATTGAACAGCCGTCAGATCCATATCGGCTGTCCCAGCGGCTTGTGGCAATGTTGGCTGCATTCGTGGGCTGTCTTTGGATGTTGGCGATTCTTTGTTGTTGTTGTTGTTGTAGTGTTGTTGTTTATGTTGCAGTTGCAGTTTTTGTTGTTGTTGTTATTGTTGCTTTTATCGCTGATAGTTCAGCAACCGTTCAACCGTTTGTTGAGGCATTTGAGAGCGCGTCAACTTTGTTTTTTGGTTTTTTTTGGTTCTTCTCCTCTTAAGTTTTAGTTAATTGCATTAAGCGAGTGAGCGAGAGGGAGAGAGACACACACACACACATACACTAAGAGAGAGCGAGAGAGACACATAAACAAATATTCACGCACTTCTTTCAGCTTCTTCTTCTGCTTCTTGGCTTTGTTTTGTTAGCGGCTTTTCTTTACTTTGTATTTTTTGTTTCTTTTTTTACGTGCTCAAAAAAAATCCATGAATTTTGTTTTTATTTGTTTGGTGCCAATTTTGATGTTGCTAATTCATTTGTATTTGTTGCATGTGCCAAGCTTTGATTTGTTGTTGCACACACACAGACACACACTTGGAAGAAACACACACGCACACACACGCACAACACTTGCACTAAACACAACACGAGGCGTGTTTGTTTGTTGTTGTCGATGTTGTCGATGTTGTTGTTGTTGTTGTTGCAACAATTGCGTCGGCATTGAATTTTCTTGCCATTGGTGTTTTCTTCTCCTCTCCAAGAACGATTAAGCGAGGGGGCGTTGGAGGGGTTGTTGGAGGGGGAGCAACGTAAAATTCTGATTGGATTTCTTTGATTTGAATTTGAATTTGAATTTGCAAATTTTTTGTTTCCGTCTTCTTTTGGCTTAAACTTGTAAGCGGCTTTGTTGCATGTTGCTTGTTGCTTTGTTGTTTGTTTGTTTGTTTGTTTGTTGTTGATGTTGCACTCCGATTCTTGTTGTTGTTGTTGTTGTTGTTGTTGTTGTTTACACTTGTGACACTCGCGCACACTTTTCTTGCTTCATTTGATTTATTTTGAATTTTTGTTGTATATAAATATATTGATATTTATGCTTGTTGTTGCTTTCTTTGATTTGTTGTCGTTGTTGTTGTTGTAGTAATTGTAAATGAATCGTGTGGTAAAAAAAAATAGATCAAAAAAATTGTATAAACTGAAAATACAGTTATTAAATTTTGTTATTTTTTTTTTATATTCTTGTTGTCGTTGCTGTCGATGTTGTTGTTGTTGCTGTTGCTGTTGTGGTTGTTGATGTGCTTCGTTGTTATTGCTGCTGCTGCTGTTGTCAATATTCGTGTTTTGTATTTTTATTTTTTTTTTTTAAATAAATATGAGTTTTGATTGGGATTCTGATACTGATTCTGATTCTGATTCTTATTCGACCGACTCCACGAGACAAATGCGGGAGACAGACAGAAGATCTCTGTGAGTTACAACCACAGTCAGTTAGTTGCAGTAGCGTCCACAAAACACACAGTCAGCAGCGTAGCGTTAACAGTTAGAGAGACAACGAACGCACAGTCACACACACGCACTCGCACTCGCACTCACACACACACACAGACAGTGACAAACACACTGGCGGGCGGCACACACAGAGGCGACGTTGCCAGTCACGAATTCAGTTGATGACTGAACAACATTGAACGACTCGTTGCGTCGACAACCCCAAAAACGTGCACGACGCCGTTTTACGCCATTCGGGCTCAATACACGCAACACGAACGAACACAACGCCAAACGAACCCGAACCACACCGAGCCGAACGACGATAGCCGAACGTAGCCAAACAGCGGCGGCGGCGGCGACGAACACTAGCGCAAGCAAGCGACATTTGCACTCGAGAGAGAGGCGAGAGCGTGTGAGTGAGAGCGCAAGAGAGTCACTCAATTGGTGACTGGCCTGCAAACGCTTTTCATTTCGTTCAATAGGTTTGATTTTCATTTGTTTTGCTTTTGGGGCTGAGCAATTTTTGTGCGCCGTCGCCGTCAACGTCGTCGTCGTCGTCGTCGTCGTTGCCGTTGTAGTCGTCGTCGTCGTCGTCGGCGTCGTTCGACGCTCACATACGTGTTACAACTTGCGCTCAGTTCTTGTGTTTACTTTTTGTTTGCTTTTTTTTTTGTGTGCTTGCTCCTTCTTCTGTGTGAGTGTGTCTGTGTTTTTTTTTTTGTGCTCTTGCCTTTGCCTTCTGATAACTGCTGTCAGTTGCATGTATTGAAATTCATTCATTCAAACTGTCTCCCTCTCACTCACACACAGGCACACACTCACTCACTCTCTTCACGCTTGGCCATCCTTCGCTTTGCTCGCTCTCTCTTTCTCTCTCGCTCTCGCTCGCTCCCCCCAGTCAAAGGCACACTCTACATATGTGAGTTCGCTGTGGCTTGGCATTCAATTTGTAGCTGCGACGTCGACGTCGACGCTGACGACGTCGTGTGTGCGCCTCTGTCGCCTTTTTTCTGATTGGGAAAAACTTATAGAAAATGTTGTGCTCGTTTTACATTTGACTCGGGTTTTTTTTTTTTTTTGTGTGTCTTTTTGTTGATTGAGCCGCAGATTGAGTGAAACTGTTTCGCATGTGTTTTGGGCGACAGAACGAGAGCACAAAACGAGTACAAAAGTGTGTGTGAGAGAGAATGCGAGAGAAGAGCGAAGGTGTGAGCGAAATAGCAAAAAATCAGGGGAAATCTTTGAGTTGATTTTTTTTACTTGTTCTTGTTTATGAATTAAACTTTTTTTGAATGTTTTTTTTTTCTCAACTCTTTTTTTTTTGGCTTTATTGTATTATTACTATTTATTTCTGTTGCTTCTTCATTTTGCTAACATATGACGCAAGGGTTTGAAGAGGTGTCGTGGAAGGGGGGAGGGGGAGAGGGGGAGAGGGGGCAACTTCCTAGCGAATTTCGCTGGCTTGCTCGAATTATTATTGTGTCTGGCTTCTTCTTGTCTTTTGTCTGTGTCTGTGGAAAATTGCGAGCTCTTTTTAGCTTTTTAGCGAAGCTTTTCCTCTTCTTTCTCTGGCCAAAGGTCAAGCTGCTTGCTTTGAGGCAATCCTGGCTTTTGGGCAGGTAAAAGCGCCGGGGTCAAAGGTCAGTAATTAGCTCCGAATTTGACGAAAATCGAATTAGCAACAGAAGCAACTTAAGCTTATTACCAAAAATCCAGACGAACAATTTCCAAATGTTTTTCCATTACATTTTCTTCTAAAATACTCACAAAACTATTTTGAAATTTGAAAATTGAATTAAAATACTTAAAATTAAATTCAATTAAATATATTTATAATAATATTTTCATGGTAATCATACCTATAAAAAATATATAGGATAAATAATATAATATCAATATTACTTATTACTTAGTTTAAAAAGAAAACTCATTAAAAAAAACTTTCCGGGAAGAACATTTTAAATTCCAAATTATATTTTATAAAATAAACGAATTAATATTTTTTGGTTTTTTTTATATTCTTTTATTAATTTTCTTCTTAGTTAATTTCGAGTATTTGCTTGTTTTTTAACTTGGAAAAATAAAATTCAATCACTTTTAACATTTAAGGAAGTCTTTAATTTGCTAAAGTTCATAAATACATTCAGTACTTAAATGTTGTTAAATATTTTATGTGTTATATAGTTTTGTAATATATTTGCTTTGAATAAAATAAATGTAATTCTATAGATTATTATTTAATAGCATTCAGTAAGATTGAAGCAAAATGAATTATTTGAAGAGATTTCAGCTCAAGTCCAGCCGCCAACGTCACTCCCTACTCACTACTCCGTAATCTCCACTCTCCACCCCCCACTCACAACCCCAACCCCAACCCCAACAGCATCTGCAATCCAACAGAGCTATTGCCCATGCCATTGCATCAATTCGTTAAAGTTCGCTTCAAACCTCGCTTCGACTTTGCACATAAAGAAAAAGTTCAAATTGTATCGAAGCGCCAACTGCAGTCGCAGTCGCAGTCACAGTCGCAGTCACAGACGCAGTCGAAGCAGCTGCCGAGCAGCGGCGCAGCGACGTCGGAGATGCCGATGGCAACCTTAACCCAGCGTTCAATGGTAGACAGCGAGTGGCGTGATGGCTGTGGGGGTTGGGGCACCTAATGCAAAACAGAGAGCAGTCGCTAAATGCGTTTTGCAGTGTGCGAGAGAAGCCGATGAGGAAGCTGTGTGTGTGTGAGGGCAAGAAGAGGAAGCAGCCACCTACACGACGGCTTCGGAGCCGTTGCTCGGGTTGACGCTGACGCTGACGCTGACGTCGCTGCCGAAACTCATTTCATTTCATTTCATTGCTGTTAGATTTTTTTGCTTGCTTTCAGCCAACCATTTCTTTTGCACTTGTCCATGTGTGCACGTGTATATATGAGTCTTTGTGTGAGTATGTGTGTGTGTGTGTGTGTGCGGCGAAGCTTTATTTCAATAGTTCCCTCTCATTTGTGCACATGCGAAGCAAATGCTGATTGACAATCGATGGATGAATGCTTCGCTTGAGTTGCAACCGAGCAACGACAACGCGACAGCGGGGAAATGCAGCAGCAGCAACAGCAGCAGCAGCAGCAGCAGAAAACAGAAACCGAAAAAAAAAAACAGAAACTAAGAACAAAACAAACAAGTGTTTGTTACAGCAACAATCAACAACACGCATTCCACTCAAGAGCCACCAAAAACACTCAACTCAACTCAACTCAATTCACGCTCGCTCGCTCTCTCGCCGTCGCCGTCGTCGGAGAAGTTTGAGTTGCAGTTGCAATCGAGCGCAGGGGTTCGGCATGATGTTCGAAAAACGAAAAACGTTTTCGAACTCGGTTTCAATTGAGTTGAATTCACAGCGCGCATACGAATGAGAGATAATTGTTTAATTCAATCGCTTATCAATCGCTGAACAAAATTTGAATTTTATTTCATTTAATTGGTAGCAAATTATATTTGTTATTCGTGTGTGTGCAGTAATTAACTTAATTCGAGTTAATACGAAAATTATAAATACATTTGTGAAGAATAGAAATTTACTCATGATAAAATTACCAAGTTTTGTGTAATAAGTTATTATTATGATTTAATATTAATTTGAAAATTTTATTAGTATAATATGAAGGAAAACCTATAAGAAAAATAAAAAAGAAAAATAGTATAAAAGAGAAAGAAACAGATTAACGAAAAACAATGTAAGAAGCGCAATTTGTAGAGAAAAAGTATTTATAAAACGATTCCAATTATTATAATAATAAATGTTCAACTTTGTATACGTAGAATGGTATAATTCATTTTTTACTTTGGATATTTAATAATCTTTGAAATATGTGCAATATTAATAAAGCATTTATTAACATACTTATTTTATTATGTTATCATTTCATTCTATTATTGGTTCTTATTATAACTTGGTCTTAACGAATTTCTCGCGCAACAAGCAACGAATTGCAGTGACAAGTGTAAGCATACAATAAAAAAAAAAAAAAAAACTCACTCAGTGCTGGGTGGTGGGAGGCAGAAGAAGTAGAAGAAGAAGAAGAAGCTGCTCGCACACGCTTGACGCGAACGTCGCTCAATTTTCGATAATTCGCATAATAAAAACCAAAGCAAACCCATACACAGCCATTGTCACACACACACACACACACACACACACGCACATGCTGAGAGACACGACATCAACACAAGCGCAAGTGTCACACGGCAGCGACAACAGCAGCAGCAGCATCACCAGGAAAAAAAAAGAAGCAAAAACACAACACACAGAAAAAATACCATTTAAGCCCCGCCCCATTTGATTGGCGAGCCAAAGCAGTCGACGACAACGACAACAACGACAACTACGACGACGACGACGACGTCGTCAATGGACACACACGTGAGACATGTGTGTGTGTGTGTGTGTGTGAGCTCGTCGTGCTGCGCAGGTAGCAGCGGACAGCGGCAGAGCCAACATCATTCATCGAACGAACGAAGACAACGACGGCAGCAACAGCAACAGCATCGCAGCGCCAACAAATTTGCTCTGCTGCTGCTGCTGCTGGCTGCCCATGTTGTTGTTGTTGTAATAAGTTAAGAAAGGCAAAAAAAAACAGGAGAAGCAGCAGCAGCAGTGGCATTTTATTTTATGGCAGCTCGCTCGCTCGCACCAAACGCCATTGAATTGAGCTTAAGTTGGCGCTCCGTCGCGTTGTCTCTCCAACACACGCACACACACACTCACAGTCTTTGCATGGGCATCTCTTGTGTATGTGAATGTGTTGTTGTTGTTGCTTTTTTTCAACAGCTTTTGGCTTTGATTTCTTTTGCCTTTAAGTATGTGTGTGTGTGTGTGTGTGTGTTTTTTTCGGTTCTTTTTGACTTTTTACTTTACTCTCTGGCCCGCTCTCCGCTGCGCACGCGCTCAGTGCCCCCCCCTTCCACCCTGCCCAAAACCCAACTCATACAAGAGGCTTGAGCTATGACTGCGACTGAGACTGAGGCTGAGGCTGAAGCTGAGACACTGCTCGTTTTTGCCCATTGAGTGCGGCGCTTGATTTCTGCTCAGAGTATATTTATATGTATGTATTTTTTTTTGCTTCTTTCTCTTTTGCTTCTGCTGTGTGTGTGTGTGTGTTTTTTTTTGTATGTTATTTGTATATGGTTGTTGTTGTTGCTGGTGCTGCTGCTGGCGACTGCCCGGCACCGATTGCATAGGTGTAAAAGAGCGCGAGCTATGCAGGTGCCGATGCGTAGTCGTCGTCGTCGTCGTCGTCGTCGTCGTCGTAGTTGCTGGCGACTGCGCTGTCGACGTCGCTGCTGCTGTCGCTTGTGTTTAGCTGCCTATTGCTGGTTGCTATTGTTGTTGCCTTTGATTGAAATTATGATTTTTTATTATTAGTTGTGCGTGTGTGCGTGTGAGTGAGTCGACTCGAGTAAGCGTGTATGTGTGTGCGTGTCTGTATGTGTGTGTGTTAGCCTAACTGTTAAAGTGTCATATTAGTGTTGTTTTTTGGTTGGTTGATTCGACGGCGACGAGCTCGCTGCGTGTCTGTGTGTGTGTGTGTGTGTGCATGCAGCAAATTGATTTGATTTGTGTGGCATTTTTGCGCTGCTTGATGAGGCGGCAACAACAACAACAACAACAACAACAATTAGCAATTACAATCAACGGGCGGTAATTAAGTTATAACTATGAAACTTTTTCAGCTATTTTAATAGCTTCTCCCTCCCCCTCCTTCTACCTCTCCCCCTTACTCACTCCTCCTCCATTCTCTAAACACACCGAATGCCTATTAAACTTATCGATTTATTAGAATCTCGTTCCAGTTCGTTTAATGCAATTAAACAAATTAAAAATGTTTCTGCTTTTGTTCAAAGTCAATTCTCATTTTCAAATTTACAATTGTTATTGTTCATTTTGTTGTTTTGTTTTGTTTTCTTTTGTTTGGGAGAATTTGTTATGATTCATCGATTTTATTAGTATTATTTCACAATATAAATTATATTTGTTATTTTAAAAATTAAAAACCCAAAAAGTTTTAGGAATAAGATAAAGCAACAAGTAAATAACCAAACCAACAAAAGAAAAACTTATTTGTATCAATTAAGTTTCTTCTAAAAAAATATATTAAAGTTCAAATGCTCTAAATGAACATTTTTTTAAATTGAAATCTTTTTGCAATTAGAACTGATGTAGTTTATTGTATTTTTTTATCTTCAGGATCTTCACAGATTACATATTAAATGTTTTTCTACAATAAAAAAAGTAAAGTAAAGTTAAACAAGTTTTATCGATTTTTTTCAAGAAATTAAATTACAAATATTAACTTAAAATTAATTAATTTTTTTTTACTATTTAAATTTTTTTATGTGAATTTTGAATTTTTAAGATATTAGAATTAATGAAAACAAAACGAATAATATATATTTTTATTATGTTATTAAGTTGAACTGGGATCAACTCAAATTGTACATAGTAAAAAAAAATGTATAAAATTTTGATTAAAAAAAAAAACTAAAAGCATTTTATTTTAAATTCTAAAATTTAAGAATCCCTAAATATATACACAATGACCAAATTCTAAAATCAAAAACATTCGTCTTAAAAATTGTGTTCTTGAAATAAGACCACGTTAAGAACAAATTCTTAAAACCAAATTTTTAAAAGAAGTCTAAAAATTCTAGATGTAGTTCACAAAATTCTGTAATGCATCGAAATTCCTAGAAAGTTATTTTCTAAATTTGAATAAATGCGCCAAATAAATTATAAACTGAAGAAATAATAAATTGATACTAAAAAAAAAACAATCAAATGAAATACAATATTTTGTTCATCTTATAAAAAGATTATTGGTCTTAAAACTATAAGATTTTGTTATTTTTATTAATAAGAACTTGGGTCCTATATTAAATGTTCTTGAAATCTTTCTAACATTGACATTTTCATGTTCTTGACGCACTTTTGGGACCAAAATTCAAAGTACTAAGATAAAAGTCTTGATTTTCTTTCTCTGTAGTTATTGAAAGCTCATCGGACTTTTATTGTCACGAATTTCTTGAATTTACAAATCTTAAAATTAGATGTTCTTAATCTTAAAATGCAAATCTTGATGAAAAATCTTGATTTAAGATTGTTTCAATCTAAAAATCTTATTTCAAGATTGTTTTTCTTTTAGGATCGAAAAAATCTTTAATCAGGATTTTGTTAATCTTGTTATATATTATAAAAGTTATTGATTTGCAATCTGTGGATATTTTTCATTGAATTATTAATATTATATGCAAACTTTGGCAACCCTGTGAGGCACTTTTCACTTGAGAAAGATTCGAATTTTATGAAAATAAAAAAAAACTAAATGGCGTTCAATCTTAATTTTCAAATTTAAGGATTTCGAAACGGAACAAGTAAAAATTCGCAAATATCTAGTTTTTGTTTTACCTATTAATATTATTGGATAACGTTGGCAACTCTGTGGAAGTCTTTTTAAATGATAAAGATTTGATTTTTATAAAAAAAAAGAATTTCGAAATGGAATAAGTAAAATTTCGCAAATATTTAGTTATTAACAGGTTTTCCGACTTTCTTAAATAGATATATTTTTAATGTTAAATGATTTTAGTTTTTTTATGTTAAATTATTAATATTATTGGATAACGTTGGCAACTCTGCGCGGCTCTTTTCGCTTGATAAATATTTGATATTTATAAAAAAAAAGAATTTCGAAATGGAATAAGTAAAATTAGTAATTAACTGGTCTTCAGACTTTCTTAAATAGATGTATTATTAAAGTCAAATAGTTTTGTAGTTTTTTTTTATGTTGAATTATTAATATTATTGGCAAACGTTGGCAACTCTGTGCGGCACTTTTCGCTTGATAAAGATTTGATTTTTATAAAAACAAGGTTTTCGAAATGGAATAAGTAAAATTAGTATTTAACAAGTTTTCAGACTTTCTTAAATATATTATTAATGTTAAATGATTGTAGTGTTTTTTTTGGTTAGTTTGAATTATTAATATTATTGGCAAACGTTGGCAACTCTGTGCGGCACTTTCACTTTAATTGCACCACACGCCCTTCAAATGCGTTAATTACTGTTAATTAGACGTAAACATGAGAGCCGCAAAAAAAGAGGCAAATACACACGCACACACACACACACACACACACATATTAACACACTCACACACAGAAGAAATACATTTTTTCGCTTCCCCCGAAAACAAGAAAACAACAACAAACAAAAAAAAAGAGCAGACAAAATTGCTTTCCCTTTCAAAAACGAAAAACCTGCGAAAAAATACGCAACAACAATGGCAGCAACAACAACAATAACAACAACAACAACAACAACAGCTAGAAGATTGACAGCAATTAGAAGCGCAGCCGCTGAGGGCGCCGCAGGACATCAACAGGCGTCTGCCTGGCTTCTCCTGGCTTCTCCTGCCTTTTGACCTTTGCCGAAAAACGAAGCCAGCAACAACAACAGCAACAACAACAACAACAACAACAACAACAGCGGCAGCAGCAAATTGCATAACAAGAGCAGCAACAGTTGCCGTTGTTGCTGTTGTTGTTGTTGTTGCTGTTACAGTTACAATATTTGCATTGTTTTGCAATAAACGCGTGATAATTGCAAGCCTCACACATGCTTTCTCTCTCTCACTCTCACACTCTCACTTTCGGTCTCCCTCTCCCTCTCCCGCTCTCACGCTCTTTGAAAGGTGTTGGCAGCGGCTGCAAGCAAAATTCGCAGTCAGCGTTGAAGGGTTGAAGGCGAGGACAACAATTGTGCGGGGCACAGAAGGGTTAAGCATTGGCTGGCTGACTCTGCCTCTCTCTCTCTCTCTCTTCCTTGAGAGGGGTGTTGGGAGCACAGCGAGGGGTGGGGGGGACAGCAGACAGTGCGTGCGTTTGCCAATTGTTGCTGTTGTTTTTCTTTTTTTGCAGCACTCGCAAAAATGAAGGAAAATTCGCTGTTGTTGTGGTGCAAAAGAGAGGGGAAGGGGAAAGGGAAACGGGGTTGGACACGCAACAGGCGACTCAGCTAATGCATGTGTGTGTGTGTGTGTGTGTGTGTGTGTCAGTAATTGCGTAATAGATAAACGATTCGAGTTTAGAGCTGTTTACATGGCCACAGGCCGAAAATGCAACTCCACAAGGGTTACAACAATGCAGCCAAAGAATGAGAGAGGGTGAGAGATGGAGAGAGAGAGAGAGAGAGAGAGGGAGAGAGTGAAGAGCGGGGGGTGGCAAGGTGATACAGTGTAAAGCAAGGGGGTATCCCATAGGAGAGAAGGAGAAAGAACGAGTAATGTACTACGCAATTTATAACAATGAAAAGAAGAACAAATCAATTTATGAACATTTTATATGTAACTCTGAACCTTGAAATAGCAGTGCTTAAAATTGAAGAATACTATTATAAACACAACCTAGAGACAAAATGTAGTTATAACAGCTTAATGTATTTAATTTGTAATAAAGATCGAGTAATGTACTTTACAATTTATAACAATGAAATGAAGAACAATTCAATTTATGATCATTTTATACTATATTCAACTGTGAACTTTGAAATAGCAGTGCTTACCACCTTCTCTATTAAAATTGAAAAATAATATTATAAACACAACTTCGACACCAAATTTATTTATAACATTTCATTGTAATAAATTGTGAAGTGCATTTAATGTATTTAATTTGTAATAAAGATCGAGTAATGTACTTTACAATTTACAATAATGAAGTGAAGAACAAATCAATTTATAGTAAGAAAGTTTTATATACAGCTGTGAACCTTGAAATAGCAGTGCGTAAAATTGAAGAATACTATGATATGTTGCTCACATTATTTTTCCTTAAATTAATCTTTATAAGTAACTCACTTCAATTTAATCCTAAGAAGAATTAGTAAAGCTATTTAAAACATTAAATGTAATCACAGAATCACAGAAAAGATATCGAATTAATAATTTAAATTCAGAGTTTCGACTACAAAAATAGGATATGAAAATTGTGAGCTTAAAATCGAACTAAAACAATTAGAAACTGTGAGATATTCGCTATTCGAAATGGAATAAAAGCAGAACTGTGTGGTATTATTCTTAAAATATACCAAATAAATATTACGCAAAAATACCAAAATAAACCGAAGTTTTTTATGGTAGTACTACATTCCAAAAATATACCATATAACGAAAAATATACCAGATTGTCAGCCAAAGCATCTAAAATACTGAAGTATTTCTTACATAGCTTAAACAATTTTTATCCAAACGCAATCAGACTCTAAGGAATCATAAATATTGTAGTTATTATTGTCTCTATCAAAATTATAGCTTTTATAGCGGATTTTTGTCGACGTGCGACAGTGAAAGTGGGCGTGGCAAAAGTTTGAAACAAACAAACTCTGCGTGCAAACATAACAAGTGATGTCGAAAACAAATTATAGCTCTTTTTTTAATAGTCTCTGAGATCTAGATGATCGTATGGACGGACAGACAGACAGACGGACAGACGGACATGGCTATATCTTCTATAGATGTCTCCTTTCGTCTGTTACACACATTTTGTGCCTATCAACTTCTACCCTATGGGTATTCGGTATAGAAATAAACTTTTTCAAGAACTTGAATCCATTTACCGTAAAAAACGAACCATATATGATATTTCCAAATTGTATTTTTAATTGTATTGTTAACATTGAAGTATAGTTTTCTTTTTGAAATGAATGCAGACAAGTAAAAGGAGAAACCTTTTTCATTAACAATTGTAAACTTCAATCGATCGATGTGTCAATCTATTTGGGTTGCTTTTTCTTGTGGACTTTGCTGGGCAGCTGCCCCGAAGAGAGAGAGAACAGGCCTCTCAATGGGCGACGGACAATTAAACACCTTTGCTCATTACGGCGCCTGCTTCGAGGAGTTGAGGGTTGAGACCTTGTGTCCTTGCGTCCTTTCCTCCTGCCTCCTGCCGGCTGCGTCGTCTTTGGCTTCGGCTCGTGCTAATTTGCATATTGCAGCAGCGTCAGAAGCAGGATCAATGCTTAAGGAGTCCTGGGTGCCCGTCCCACTTCCCACTTCCCACTTCTCAACGCAGAAGGCGAAGCCCTTGTGCAAAAGGAAAATTATTATAATCAAGTGAGAAGTCGAGGCAGGACAAGAGGAAAGACTTCAATACGTTATGCATATGTACATATACGAGTATAGTTGGAATTGAATATCTGTATCTGCAGCTGTCGCATTTTCGAATGCGAGTGAAATGTGGCAACAACGCATTTACTTCCTCTCTGCCTCTCTTCTGCCCGCTGTCGATTGAAGATGATCAGATTTCGCTGGGATGGAAAGCTTTGTTTTAATTGGAATTTAGCAGATGCATTTCAGTTGTTGGCGTTCTAATTACGTTGTTCTATCTGCGATATAATACAATAGCAAACAAAAAAACAACAACAACACACAATCTTTGAGATACAGATACAAATTTGCTCTAGCTAACTCGTGGCTTTCGGTTATGGGTTATGGGTTTTAGGTTTTCGGTTTTCGGTTTTCGGGGGGTTTTAGATTTCAACGCTGGCATTCGTTTCGATCGTGTTTAGACATCTTGAAGATGCAAACATGCGCGTGATTCCCGCTTGGACAATGCGCTCGACTCTCAGCTCGACTCTTGGACAATGTCTTTCCCTTTTTTTTTGTTTTTTCGCTTTTTTTGCATTTACATTTGCATTTGCATTTCAATTCACAAAAGCAGACAAAACAGACTGCAACTCGCCTCAGCGATTTGCATAGAAAACTCATAGCTCATCATCAGCGAGCGAGTGTCGAATCTCGATGCCTGCTGAGGTAGCTGCTTGCTTCTACTTGCCCGGGGAAGAAGAAGGGAAAGGGGCAAGGGGCAGGGGCAGATTTATGGCCCTTGCATATGCCACACAAATGAAATGCGCGATACAATTACCAATAACAGATTTGGCTACAGCAGATACTTCTCAGCACAGCTTCAGATACATTTCTGATTATCAACTTTTAAATTTGTGTCTGTCTGTCTGTGTGTGTGTGTGTGTGTGTGTGTGTGTGTGTGTGTGTGTGTGTGTGTGTGTCCTGCGGGAACACAAATGCCAAATGTTTGCTTTTCAACAACCAAACAGACAACTCCTGACCTTTTCTAATGATGCACCCCAACCTCACAACCTCATCAACTAGACAACCCTCTCTTCTCCTCTCCTCCCCTCTACATCTCTCGCTCTTTGTAAGGTGGAAATATGTTTTATACATACGCATTAATTTTACAATTTTGCATTTCCTGCAAGTATAAAAAGTGTCTATTAACTGTTTTATATATTCAAGAATAATAAAGTCAGAAACTCTTATTTTATTAAAACATTTCTATCGAATATAAATATGTTAGTTGATTAAGAAAAGTTAAATACGATTTGTTCTTGAAATCGAATATTACATTTACAGTTCATTCGGAAAGTTATACTAAATGTTAAAAGTTTTTTCTCTTATTTAGAAAAGTTAAAGAAATATATATAAATTAGCTTCTTATTATTTAAGTGCTACGATTTGTTCTTGATATCAAATAAACACCAAAAATACATTTTTTCATACTTGATTTCTAATGTAAAAGTTATCAATATACCAAATATTGCCATCGGTATGATTTAGTATTTTGTGGTATTTTATGTTGGTATATTTTTAGAATGACTTTTTTTTTAGCTTTCTTACTTGCTAATGTAAAAGTTATCAATATATGGTATCGGTATGATTTAGTATTTTTCGGTATTTTTATTTGGTATATTTAAAAAAAATCGCCGCGCTCTTTTGTTTTGTACTTTCTTACTTGCTAGGATAAACGTAATCGATATACCAAATGTGGCCATCGGTATGATTTAGTATTTTTCGGTATATTAATTCGGTATATTTATGGAATAACATCGCCCTGCTTTATTTTTTTAAACTTTCTTACATGTCAATGTATGATCGAAACATCAAATATAGTCTTTGGTATATTTTAGTATTTTTCGGAATATTAATTTGGTATATTTTAAAATGAACACCCCACCGATTTACTTTTCTTAGCATTCTAACTTGCTAATGTAAAAGTAATAAATATACCACATATACCCATCGGTACATTTAGTATTATTTTGGTATATTATACTATATCAAGATATAGTTTTAGAATAAAATCGTACTCTTTTCCTTTTTAGCCTTCTTACTTGCTAATTATAACGATTTCTACTGCAAATATGTTGCTTTATAAATTTCTTAGACTTCACTTTAGGAAATGTTTCTATTATGACTTCAGCTTCTTTATTGTATTATGTGGCATTAGTGCAATTAAATGTATAAGCAATTAATTGCAACTTTTGTTGACATAGGCTTAATTTCATATTTGTTTTTGTTAACTTTTTGTGTGTCAAGTTGGCAAATACAAAAGTTGCGAATGAAATGAAAGCAAATTAGTTGCATTCTTGACTTGGTCAAAGAGTATTTGTCATTCGGCTTGTACCTTGGCTGTGCTGCTTCTTCTGCTTGAGGGCGGGGGGCGCGGTCTTTGCTTCCCGGTTCCCACAGCTTTCTAAGCACAGATAGAGAGAGGGAGGGAGAGGGAGTTGGAAATTGTTATGAGTGAACTATAATTTCTGGGGCGCTGCTTCAGTGACTTCAGAGAGAAGCAACAGGTGGGCGGTAGGCGGTGGGCGGTGCGGCGAGGGCGTGGGCGTGTCGCGAGGTAAAAAAACTGTAAACTGTAAACTGTGTCGTTTGCTACGCATTGACACGCTGCTGCATGCCGAAAGATACAAACGTATCTAATAGATACATGTGAAAATCACGCATCTGATGGGAAAGCCAATGAATTGTGCTATTGGCTTCGCGCATCCATGAGATACAACGTGTTATGACAATGGACAGTTCACCCTTTCCCCTTCCCCCTGCCCCTCTCTTGAGTTGGCATTCTTTGTGTTCTGGTCTATTAAGCAATGCGCTGCGCGTATCTTAAAGATACAAGTTAACTAATAATTAGCTTGCTGGCAAAATTGCAGCCTCTTTTTGGTCGTTACGAAATGTGTGTGTGTGTGTGTGTGTGTAATTGTTGTTGTTTTCGCCTGGGAATTTGACTATGCATTGAATTCGATTGTTCGGCAAGTTATAGTTATATAGATACATATATACAATATTCATATATTTATACATGTATCTCCCTCTTTATTGTTTTCCATTTTTTGGTTTTTGTTTTTGTCGTTTATAGTTGCTTTGTACTTTGAATTCGAGTTTCGAGTTTTCAAGTTTTCAAGTTTTCGTTTTCGGCATTTATTGCTCCGGCCTGTGTGATTTTTCGCCTCTGTTTGTAGTTGTGCTTAGCTTATTACGAGAGTATCTCAACTTTTGGCCCCACACTCGCAGCTCTATTAAATTACACGTTTGGCAATCGCTCGTCGACGTTTTGCGATTGTTGCTGTTGTTGTTGGGCTTTTTGTTTAGCTGCAATTTTCGGTAGCGTATAATGGACCACAATTTTATTGACATTATTTTAATTAGCAGTTTGTTCAGTTCAGTTCAGTTCAGTTTTTTGCTGTCAGTCTGAGATTCAGTTCGTCGTCGTCGTCGCATTGTTCATACGCAAGTCACTAATTGAGGTTAATGGGGTTTTCTTGAAATCGTTCAAGCCACGTTCGTTATATAGTAGCAGCATTATAATACACTATACTCTACTCTACTCTACTCTATATATGGCAACACACTCTATTCCAAACACAAGGCTCTCTTCAAGCATAATTTGTTTTGCTAGACTTTGATACAAACTAAATACTACCAAAAAAAAACAGAAAACAGAAAACCGAAAACAGAAAACAAACACACGCATCAAATTCAAATAGCAATCATAATGATGTTAATAATAATAATCACAATCACAATTACAATTATGCATATATTATTTTTATTAGATACCCTGTTGAAGTCACTCAAAATGTTGCTTCACTTGATAAGATTAGATTTATATTTTATGTATTAATTTATTTTATTTTTATATTTGTATTCTTTTTTATTTATTTATTTATTTTTTATTTATTCATTGAACTGCACATTTCGCTTTTTAATGCTTCTTTTAAATAATACATCGATTTTTTAAATATTCTTTACTTCATTTTTTTTGTCTTTTTTTTTAATTATAAAAATTGGTAAATTCTTAACTTAATGTTTTCTTAAATTAAAATTATGTTGTTTATATTTATTTCTTATTTTTATCCTATTACAATTTTTTTTAATCCTTGTCGATTTCATTTTTTCCATTTTTGATTATTTTTGTTAATTAAAATATATTTCTGTTTATTTCAGTTGAGCTTTTTATATTATTGATTTTTATATTGATTTGCTTTTACAATTTTGTTTAGTTATATAAATTGATAAACGCTTAACTTAATTTTATTTATTTTTTGTTTAAGGGTACTTAATTTTTCTTTTCTTTTTTAATGTTCAAAATTGAATTATATTAAAATTGTGCCATTTAGTTTTATTTTGCATTAGTTGCCCTATTTTCTTTTTTTTTCATTGATAAGAATCAATTTAAATTTGTTTTATTTTTGATTATTTTTTTAAAGTAAAATATATATCTGTTCAATTGAGCTGACAACTTTTTAATTTTTTAATAGTTTTATTGAACATTTTATTAAATATTATTTGTATTCGAAATTGATCTAGTTGTGAAATGTTATTTAATTATGAAAGTGAATCATTTTTAAACTTAGAATTTCTTATTTGTGTCGATATTTAAAATGCCAAAAAAAAACGATTTTCAATTTTTTTTTCAATGATAAAGTTATGGTTTATATAAAGTTTTTTTTGACATATTGTAATATGTATTTTTATAAAATAATCTTTGTTTTGAAAAATTTTATATTCCAAATTTTTATATATCAATTTTCGCTTTATTGTAAAAATTACAAATTTGAACTAAACTTATTTTTAATCCTGCAGATTTTATTTATGTTTATGTTAAAAATGTACTTGTTGGCATTTTTGTTTTCTTTTAAATGTTGAAGAATTTTTATATAATATTTGTATAATAATTATGTTAATATTTTTATTTAAAATCCCTATTAATGTAATTTTTCAAATTTTTGATTATTTTTATTAATTTTTTTTTTCAATTTGAATTTTATTCAAAGCTTAAGAAATTGAACTATAATTTTATGATGCAAACTTTATTACATTAAATTTGTTTACTCGGTATCTTTTGGTTCATCATTTCAACTATTTAACCACGCTCTTTGTTTTTGGGATTAGTTAAACAATTGAAATCTGCTGTGTGAGCTAACGAGCTAAATTGTTTGCATATTTCTGCGGCTGCAAGCCAAAAAATTCGAATTGCAATTGCGATTTTAATGATGTTATGTAATCGAAATGTGTATTTGTGTTTTTTTTGTGTTGGTTGTTGGCATAATGTGACCATGGAGGACGACGATGTATGTATCTGTATTTGTATCTGTATCTGGGAATGAAAGGAGAATATGCATTGAATCATGTGAATCACGTGAATCATATTTGAAGTGTAAATCTCAAAGCATAATTTACACATCGATTTGACCATGAAGGGATAACAATTTGTCTGAAAGCAAATAAAGAAGGCTAAAGCTTATTAATTACCTTTGACAAATTACGTATGAATGGAAAGTTATTCACTTAGTGAATATGAATAACTAACGAATAGAGTCATAGGCCAATGTTGCATTTACTTTGTTATATTATTTTATATATTGTACTTTAATTATTTAACTTAAAAGTTGACGCTTGCCAAACAAAGAGATCTACAAATTTGTTTATTAAGTTGTTGCTTAGAATTTAAATGACTTTTTCGTGTATTTTACGTTTTTTGTTTAAATTTTGACTGATTTTTAGTTGTGTATTCAATATATTTTTTTAAAATTTCTATTTTCTATTTCAATTTTGTGTACTGTTATTGGCTCAAAGAGAGATTTATAATTTATTTTTATTATTTTTAATTTATTTATTATTTATATATTTAGGACATTCATTTATATATAAATTTTTTTTATGAAATAACTTTGATGACTTTTTTTGTTTTAGATTATATGCTCAAATTTAGAATTTGTATTTACATTATCTGATAAAATAGTTAAGTAAATGAGACATTTATTTATTTATGAAAAATAATATAGTTTTATTAATCCTAACACTTTTGGAATAAAGTCGCATTATTTGGGTATTCAATTCCACTTTTGTTAATTGAGGATTTTGAGTGGAAGTAATTTATATTTTAGAATGTCAATTTTAGTTAAATTAAGTAAGTTTATTACTTTATGAAAAAGCATTCTATAAATTTGAAATTGTGTGTAAAAGACTGAATAAAATATTTGAAGTAATTGAGTCAAAGGGGGAAGTATATTTTTTTAGACAATCTAGTATATTTTCAATGTAGTACTATATTAATATACCAAATATAGATTTAGATATTTTGCGGTATATTAATGGTATATTTTAAGAATAATAACGCTCCGTTTTGCTTTTATTCGATTGTAGCTTTCTTAGTTGTTTTTCCTGTATTCAATTTGAGTCATTTATTTATTGTATTTAAATGGAATTTATTGAACAAACGTTGCACGGATTTCAAAAGAGATTTGTGAACTTTATAATAATTCTTGTTCAACCAATAGAAGGAACAAGAAAATGTTGTGCAAAACAACGTGTGACATCTTTAATTTGAAGTCAAGACAAAACTGAGAAATGTGTGATGTGAGTTTTTAGTTAATCGGTTAATAAACAGACGAGTCTGACAGGCATTGTAGCAAAAAGGATAGAGAAATGGAAAGAGAGAGAGAGAAAGCAGTGTTTGTTGCATGCAACATTTGGGAAATGAAATGGATTATGTGCAGACATTTCATGTTTAAATTCGAGAACCCGAAAAAGCATTAAAAAACTATTTGCCAGTTGCCAGTTGTGTTATATTTTATATATTTTCTCAGTGTGTTCGTTTTTTGTGGTCTTTCTCGTTGTTGTTGTTGTTGTTGTTGTTGTGTGGATCATTAATTTGCATTAATTCCAAATCAAGAAATGTGCGCAACGCTTTTCGTTTTGCGTTTTGCGTTTCCTTGAATCGAATTACAACAATCGAGCATATGTGTGACAGACAGCAGAATAAGTTGAGTTCTGAGTTCTGAGTTCGAGTTGTGGAACAGGAACTGAAATGCCATTCAAGGACTCTCTCTCTCTCTCTCTCTCTCTCTCTCTCTCTCTCTTGTCTGGCAAAAGGAGCACGTCTTGTCAAGGCGTTGCCTAATGACATTTTTGAGGTTGACAGCCAAAGGGTTTGTTGTTGTGAAAAACGCATATGACATTTGTTTATTTGCATCATTTACCTTGTGTGACTCTCTTTGAGTCGGAAACTGGAAACTGGAAACTGGAGCGAAGAGCAGGAGTCCAAAGCAGGAGCAGCAGCAAAGTATGCTTTGGCAAAAGTAAAGGATTATTAATGATGCCGCTGACAAGTGAAGTGGCAAAGTCGCCGCAACCGAAAACCCTTCGACGAAAAAAAAAGAAAACAAAACACACACAACTAGAATGTGAATCACATTTCCCAGAGCGAGAGAGAGAGAGCGAGTTCGCATGTGATTTATTGGCATTTTGTGGCAAAGGCATTTAACGTGCAGCCTTGGAGATTAGCATAAAGCAAAGCCATTTCATTTGGCAACACAATTTGTAATATTGATTAATGCGCCTCGACGTCGCTCCTGGGAAAATTCCCTAAAATATCCGAGAGACAAAGATAGAATGAGAGAGAGAGACAGAGAGAGAGAGAGAGAGACCCAAGTCCAACAAGTGCGTGAGTCTCCCGAATAAAACACATCTAAGCAGAAGCAGAAGGAAGAGGAAGTAGTAGAAGAAGAAGAAGAAGAGCGTGCAACAGATACAAAACTAATGCACTTCCCTCTCGCTTCTCTCCCTCTCTCTCTCTCTCTCTCTCTCTGCAGCACTCTTGCCACACACATTTGCATATGTATTCAGAGCAGCCGTGAGAAGCGCTGTTGAATCGCTTTCCTGTGTGTTCGTGTGTCCTTGAAGAGCTCTCGATAATATCGCATTATGCACTCACCTAGCCTCCGAGTTTGCGGCTCTGTTCCAGTGGCAAAGGCAGAGCTAGGGGCAGGGGCTGGGGCAGGGGCAGGGGCAGAGGGAGGGGCTGCTTATGCGCAGCTACGCATCGATATACATAGGTGATATAGGCAACAAGTGCGAAACAGAGGCAAACGCACTGCACTGTGTGTTTGCAGTCGACAAGAGTCCACTCGACTGCCAGATACCGCGCAGCATGCATTTTACACAAATATAATATTTCACAAGTTTTCGTTATCACTTTATCACAATTCAGCTGAAAATGTATTTCTATCAACACTATCTAAATTAAAGCTTCATCAATTTATTTTTGTTTGTTTTTCTATTTTTAATTACAACCTGTCTATATTAACAATAAAGTAACTTGCATAATTAATAATCAAATTATTATAATTTAAAAAATGTGCTAAAAATCAAGAATAAAATCTTGAATCAAGATTCAAAATCAAAATATTTTAGTTTAATTAAAGCTTCATAAATTTATTTAATTTTTTTCTCTCTCTACTTTTATTTACACTCTGTCTATATTAAAAATCAAGTTAATTGTATAATTAATAATCAAATTATTATAATTTCTTTAAAGAAAGACAAAAAAAAAAGTGCTCAAAATTATAAATAAAATCTTGAATCAATATTGTTTGATGTTCAAATGTAAGCAAGAAGGATTATTTTTGAATCAAGATTGAAATGCTATAAAAAATCTTGATTGGAATATGGAAAAATCTCTATATTGAACTAAGAATGCAAAAAATTACATCAAGATCAAACAATCTTCAATTTAGATTGTTTAAAATAAATAGAAATAGATTGCGTTTTTTTTTTTTAAATATATTTTCTTTTTACACATTTTTGTATGTTAAATTTGTATTAATATTATTTACAATTATAACATTTACTCCTTTTTTGTATAAGAACCGTAGATCGCAAAAATCTTAAATTAAGATTTGCTTTGTACTTTTCAATCTAGATTTTTTTTCTCTCTGTGTATCACATATTAAAATCTTGCAATCCAATTAAGGGTCAAGAAACTTATTAAAAGTTAATTGAATTTATATTTTATATTTAAATCATATTATTTCATATAATTCAATTGAGCTAAAAATGCATTGTTATCAAATAGTTTCGAATTAGTATATTTAATTTACTCCGAGAAGAAATTCTCCTAGAAAGTATTCCATTTTTGTATTTTGAAATCATTTTATAAAGCTACTTACCATACCGTTATTCTTTATAAAGCTAACGAATGTATTAAATTCGAATTAAATCTGAAAATGTATTGTATCTCAGAAGCGATAAATAAATATATAATAAAATAGCAGAATTAAAAGTAAATGAATAATAATCTTTATTTAACCTATTTGAAGTAAAGATTTCTTTCTATGTTGGAGTAAGTTCAGCACTGTAAACAATTTAAAGCTGAGAATTTCAAGCTGAAATCTGTTAAATAAAATAAAATTTTATGAAATTTGTTTGACTTTAGATTCTATTCAAAGAAAATGTTAGTGTTGTAAGTAGTTAATCAAAGTTAGTTCTATTGTATCGAAGATTACAAAACAGAATGTGAATGTTAACAGATTAGCTTAACATACATGAAAATGCTTACATAGCTCTGTTAATTAATTAATGTTAGATCGCTAATATTGAAACTTAAAGTTGAATCGCGTTTGAATACTTTATTAAGTGATTTAAAGACTTTTAATAATTATTATTTTGTTGTTGTTTATTTTGAATGCTTTTTATGAAAATTGCATTTACTACATTTGTGTGTGCTAGTGAGTATTTAGTTCCGGGTGCTTTTGCTTTGAAGATACCCGACTTCGACTTCGACTTCGACTTCAGCTTCGACTGCGGCTTGTTCTCGATTGCATCTATGGGGTATGGCGAAAAACAAACAGCGACAGGTTCAACATGCTCATTATTAACTACTAAATAACAGTGGCAAACAAGACTCGGATTTGCGGAGTGAGTGAGAGAGAGAGAGAGTTGGAGAGAGGGGGCTAAAGTTGGAGCTGGCAACTGTTGCAAACGGTCGGCATATGCACACGCTTCAACATTTGTATCTCATAGATACGCAGCAACAGCAGCAGCTACACGTAGGACAGGCCAAATTGTTGTTGGTGCCACACCGAAGAGAGGGGGGGGCAAGAGTTGGGGCTCGTCGACTAACGGTGCATTTTGCTATGCAGCGCGCAAAACTTTTGCCCAACAACAGCAACAATGACGACCTTTTCAAGCCTGAAGCGCCTCGTTTTTATCAGCGCTTGGCAAATCTGCAGTCGCTGCTGCCCCTAGACTCTGTACTCTGTACTCTGTACTCTGTGGGCCCTTGCAACGTTGCGCGTTGCACTTTGCATTTTGCCATTGCACTTGCCGTTGGAAATTAATTTTCGTGCAACAGCCGGAGCTCTAGAACAATAGACAAACAGCCGCGACTACAACTTGTAGATAACTTCCACCTTCTTCTCCTCGCCTCTCTTGTTGCAACTAGCAACAGTGGCACAGCAAACCAATGCATAGTTTTTGGGGCGTACACACACACATCGACACACACACAAACTCCATGCAAACAGTACTCAATAAAAGCCGATGCGAAATTCACACACGTATTAAAGTGCGCGTGCTCGTTGCTTGTGGCTTTGTTTTGTGTTGTTTTGTTTTGCGTTGTTTTGTTTTGGCCAAATAAAATGCAAACTACAAACTACTTGTACAAGAGGTTGCCGCAGGTCTCTTGTGCCACAATCGTGCCACCGATCTTGATCACAGTCTCAATCTCAATCTCAAACTCAAACTCAAACTCAATCCACCTCTTTCCCTCCCCTGCCCCAAACTCTAACTGTAGTTAACTCTGTCGCCTCTTCATTCATCTTCATTCTTCTTCTTCATTCAGGCTGTCAATATATTCCGCTAACTTCTCACTTGGCTTGAAGGTGTCTATTTGTATAGATCGACTCGGCAATTCCTCATTAAAGCCCGTCCAAATGAATTCCATTGAAATTCAGCACTGATCCAAATTCAAACAATACTGCGAAACTTCAATTGCATTCAAAGCTTTTGTTGAACTTTGTTACCATTTTAGTTCATAATAAAAAAGAATACGAAAATATATTCTTCTATTTAATCATCATTATTACTTTTATTTTTATTATCATTATCATTATCATTATCATTATCATTATCATTATTATTATATTATATATATGTATATATATATGTATATGTATGTGTATATGTGTGTGTGTGTGTGTGTGTGTGTGTGTGTATGTGTATATGTGTGTGTGTGTGTGTGTGTGTGTGTGTGTATGTGTATATGTTATGTGTATGTATGTATGTGTGTGTGTGTGTGTGTGTGTGTGTGTGTGTATGTGTGTGTGTGTGTGTGTGTATGTATTATTATTATTATTATTATTATTATTATTATTATTATTATTATTATTATTATTATTATTATTATTATTATTATTATTATTATTATTATTATTATTATTATTATTATTATTATTATTATTATTATCATTATCATTATCATTATCATTATCATTATCATTATCATTATCATTATCATTATCATTATCATTATCATTATCATTATCATTATCATTATCATTATCATTATCATTATCATTATCATTATCATTATCATTATCATTATCATTATCTTATTTAATTTATTTATGTTTCTCTACTTTCAATATTATTCTTTTTTTATTTCATTATTGAATACTGTGGGTATTTTAATGTTTAGATTTTACTTGAATATATTCCCAAAATATGATTTTTCAAAATAATACAATATTTTGTTGTTTATTTAACTAACATACGAGTATATAATTTGTTTCGGGTTAGAAGTGAAACAATTAATTAAATTAATATTAATAGATTAGCTCTTCTACAATAAATATTCTTTATTTATGTCAATCAAAAATGTTTATGTGTCGCATAATTCTTTTCTCCATAATTTCCACAATGATAATGATTTTATTCATCCATTTACTTTCAATTGTCTTCAATTGTATTCTCCTAATTCATTACATTGTTAAATTATGTAATGCGCTCGTGGTCATCGCTGAATTAATCTGTAAAACAGCTTTGTGCAGATTTTTGCTAAAATACAAAATTGCAATCAAAAGGAAAAGAAAGGAAAGGGAAGGGAAAGGGAATTGATCCATTCTCCATTACAAAGCACACGCTGTTGCCCTTTGACCCCTTTCACCCCTTTCACCCCTTTCACTGCGGGATGCGAGATGCGAGAGAAAGGTGAAGCAGCAGCAACAAAACTGAAAACGAAAAAGTGCAACACAATCTTGTTGTTTAGCCAACTTTGCATTCTTTGGCCTGGCAAATTTTCGCACAAATCGCTTAGGCTAGACAATGGAACAAATCGCAAAAGATCGAAATGGAAAAACAAAAGACAAAAACGAGTGTAATCCATTTGTTTGATAGATTTGTATGGCAACTCCTATCAATTACCGCAAATGGCACTTCAAATGTGCACAATCGAATCAGTTTCTTTTTTAATTTTTGGCAAATTTGTGCAAACCTTGATCCATCGCAACCCTTTCTGAAGAATCTCGGTGAATCGTAAATCGTGAATTGAGAATTGAGAATCGTGAATCGTGAATTGAGAATCAAGGAATCGAGAGTTGCTTCGACATTTGCATAATCATAATCTGCCTTTGTGTGTGTTTGAGGGTTGATTTCAACCTTCTACCTTCTAGCTTCTACTCTTCTACCTTCCACCTTTACATTTACCTTACTTTATCTTATAGTTTTTTTTTGTGGTTGTTGTTGTTGCTGGAGGAGAAATCCTTTCAATAGATTTCCGTGTGCGTCTTCAACTTGAGCGTCGCGACCGATAAATTTACATATCAATGCAACGGATATTATTTATTTTCATTATTTTCGTTCATTTCAAATGGAAACGAAAATTTCATGCAAAGCTGGCCCTGTTTGTCCTTAATGGGTGCAGATGTCCCTCTCCCTCTCCCCCTCTCTCTTCCACTCCATCAAATTATAGTAGCATATAATTTTGCCTTTGGCCAAGCATTTTTCTCATAATTATAAATGCAAAAAAAGAGGCACTGGGCGCAAAACTGAGACTTAGGTTTTCATAACTCACAAAAGTCTCAATAACGCACTGACAGGCGGCAGATCGAGGTTTTTGTGATCACCGGAATTTCAAGATCTCTCAGTTCTCTTCCTCTTCTTCTCTCTAATCATTTACATACCGAACTATTGATTGATCTTTGAATGCAGCGTCTTCTGCTAAATGGGAAATGGGCGAACCTTGTTTGGAGCTGTTTCATCAACTCGTTTTCATATGTTAATCTTGGCCAAACGGCAGCTGATCCTCACTTCTAACATATTCACTCTCACTCTTCTCCTCTCTTCACGCTTCCTGTTCCTGTGTTTGCCACGACAACAAAGCTGCAACTTCGATCGAATATTATTATATTTCCGATACACTAAACAGAATCAATAAACTGCAAATCACAAGTGTGAAACTTGAATTTTGAAGATAATAATAAGAAAACAATCTTTATTCTCAAATATTATATTATATGATAATTTTTACGACAAGTCGATAGCGTCATATGTGAGTTTATTATATATTAAGCATTGAAAACTCTTCAGTTAATTGAAAGATT
The DNA here is from genome assembly GCF_023558535.2 of Drosophila nasuta. Taxonomy (NCBI): domain Eukaryota; kingdom Metazoa; phylum Arthropoda; class Insecta; order Diptera; family Drosophilidae; genus Drosophila; species Drosophila nasuta. Next base: position 937,744 of record NC_083459.1, on the reverse strand, counting down.
TCTCAATGAGCTGTGAAAGTCTCGAAGTTGAACTTCATTGTGAATTTAATCCCAATAAATGTTAACAAAACATTTTTATATATTTTATTTAAATAACAAGGTAAATAAATAAATCTACATTTGTTTTCACACACTTTATTTTACTTAAAACTGAATGCTAAAATTCGCTAAAATTAAAGTTTCTAAAAATGAATAACATTTTAAAACGCTTTAAAATAATATCATTTAGTATCATTTATATATTATATTATTATATATAAAAGACATTGTATATCATATAAGCAAATCTCAAGAAAATGATTTATAAAATATATCTGTATATCAAATGTTTATAATTATTATAATTGACATTAGTTATTATAAATATAATTGAAATTACAAATAAAGTAGTCGACTTTAAAAGAATATTCCCAAATGCTTTGAAAGTATTTCATTTAGTGTAGGTATTGAAAAGGCCAATAAATATGTTTAACCTTATGCAATATTTTACATATTATATTATTCAATATTTATAGATTATATAAGCATTATAATGCCAAGTACATTTTAAGAAAATACCTTATAATATATTTCTGTATTTCAAATATTTTCTTATTATAATTGAAATACGAATTAAAATAGACAAATTTACGCATTTAAGGAATGTTTCCAAATAAATTAAGCAAATTTTGTTTAGTATAATGTTTCATAAATGGTTTTTAAATTTCCCATGAGAGAGAAAAACGCGTTGGCAAATGGGAAATGCATTAAGAAATGTAATTTATGTAATCTTTGCGATAAGCGAGTGCATGTGAAATGTTATTTTAATGATATGTATATTAACTTTTCGTATTAACTGTAATATATATTAACTGTTTTCATTAGCCAATCGACTTATTTGAGTCACCCCCAAAAGGGCAAAGTCGATGTATAAAAAAAAAAAAAACCGCCACCAAGTCACTTTTGTTGGCCACACTTGACCACGCCACTTTTAGGTCGAAAGGAAGGCTAACACACACACACACACATAGGCACACACACACACACTCCTAGGCTGTTCATATAAAATGCTAATTTATAACTAAAACCGATCTATTAACTTGAAATGTCAAAATAAACGCGACCAACCCTCAAACGAAGCAAATTCATGGCCAACTGGCCGCGAGTCGACTTTTGCTGGCCAAGTCCCAGTCCCAGTGAGAGTTCCAGGCAATGCCACCATTGGGTGTCATTTGATTAGCATAATGCAACTATAAACGTGCTATAGCTTATTTTTACCAATAGCCATTGCCACATTCCCCTCGCTTCGACTCGACTCGCTTCAGTTCAGTTGGCAGTTGACCAGTTGACATTGCCTGATATACACATTAAGCGTATTTTATTAGTGTAAATGTTGACGTTCGGTTATTTGTTTGAGCCATGAACTGCGGTGAGTGAGTGCCTCACTTGGCCAGGTGGAAATGCCAATAGAAATTGAAATGGAGCTTGGAAATCATACACTGAACAAAACAAATGTTCACTAAGAATTTTCTTCAAAAAACTGTGTCAAGAACATAAAAACCTTGAAGAGAGAAAACACATTTTAATTTAAAGAACATTTTTTAAAATACTAAGTTTCTTTATATTAAGAGGAACAAATAAGAAAAATAAAAAATTATAATTTATATGTGTTATCTTACTATTTTGTTATTTAAAACGCATATTGAATTAGTTTGAAGTCAGAAAGCACATTTTGATTTCAAGAACATTTTATATAATATCAATATAAACAAATACCACAAATTTCATTAGAAGATACAAAATATTACATAATATATTGTTATTTTATTCTTATTTTAAACGCGCATTCTGTTATTCAGTTTGAAGTAAGGAAACACATTTTTTTCTCAAGAAAATTTTATAAAATATTTTTATTTTTATTAAGAGGAACAAATAAGAAAAAGAAAAATAATATAATTTATGTGTGTTAATTTTTTATTTATTTATATCAATTAGAAGTCAGAAAGTACCGAGAAAAAAAAATCGTATACTCTTAATACCACAAATCTTATTATAAGATACAAAATATTACATTATATTTTGTGTTTTTTTTACTTATTTTAAACGCTCATTCTGTTATTCATTTTAATGTTAGGAAACTCATTGTGATCTCAAGAACATTTTAAAAAATACCAATTTCTAATTACTAAGAGGAAAAAATCGTATACTCTAAATACCACAAATCTTATTATATGATACATAATATTACATTAAATATATATTTCTTTTGTTTGTTTATATTTTACTACTTTATTATTAAAAAGGCGCATTCTGTATTTAAGTTTGTACTTATACTACTAAATTTACCAAATATACTTATTATCGATGAATGGCGCAACATTTGAAGCCATGACTTCCTCTCAGATTATAATAAACATGTCGATTAACTGAGCTATGAACGAAAGCAAAGAATATACCAAATATGGCATTTGGTACATTTTGGTATTTTTTCAGTTTATTATTTCGGTATATTTTAATAATAATAACACGTTTATTTTATCATACATAAGAAATATAGTCTTTGGTATATTTTAGTATTATTTGCAGTATATCAAAATGGTATATTTTAAGAATAATACTGTATTCTTCCAGTACACTCGACAGCACTTTCTTACTTTGTACGAATTTCGATGAATTCGAGAATTTTTTTATTTTATTTTCAGAATTTGTGCATCTTTTAAGTTAATATAAATTTGATTTTCGGGCCTGTTTCGGTTTTTTTTTCAGTGCACTGAATATGTTTTTCGTGGGTCGAGTGTAATTTGAATATTTATTACATGATTAGCGCACGTTCTGCGCCACATTTACAGTTCTTTTAGTTTTCTATTTGTATTTTTTGTCCTTTTCATATGCCCAACAACAACAATTTTTACAATAATTGCCATCGCTGGGCTTGGCTTCCACTCTCTCTCTCCCGCTCTCTCTCTCTCCCTGTCACTCTTATTGTGTGCTCTGTTGATTCCATTTTCAATTCCCCTTCCCGCTTTGGCTTATCACTCGCTTTGCATCTTTGTCATCTTTTCAGCTGCCTCAGATCATTTGTTGTGCGTCTTCTAGTGAAATTTATTGGTTTGCTCGACTCCGACTCCGTCTCCGACTCCGACTGCGACTTGTTCGCCAGCTACGTGATCACCCATAAAGGTGTAATAATTTTTATTAAGTTCACTTCTGCTGCTTCTGCTCTCGATCCCTGCTTCAGAGGCCGCCTTATGACTTATGCGTGCGCTGCATTTCGTGTACAGATGACGATGAGAATCTTTACGCAGAATTTCTGACTTCAGTCCTCCTCACAAGCAACATCAACTTCAATTTCAATTTTGAACTCCAGTTTCAGTTGATGCTGCTGTTGCTGTTGTTGTTGTTGTTGTTGTTGTTGTTGCTTCAACAAGCTTTGGCGACAACAAGGCACGTGTCGGCATTTTGTTGTCATTGTCATCGTGATCGTCATCGTCATCGTCATCATTGCTTGGCTATCGATTGGAGTCCATGTGCTCATCCAACTTTTGCGATCAACGTGCCTCCGATAACGTCACAACTTTTTGCTCCACAAGCAACACAATAATTCTTTTTTGGTTTTTTGTTTTTGTTGCTTTTTGCTTTCTGCTTTTTGTTTCGTTTTAAGATGGAAACGAGCTCTCAACACCGTCTCACTCCTTTACATTGTGAACACAAGTCCAAGTCAAAGTAATTAAACCTAAATCAATTTCAAGGTCTCCTTAACGCAGTTCAACCATTTTTATGGCTTTAGCTTTTTATTGTTTTCCTCCTCCGAATCCGAATCTGAATCCGATTGCGGAAGAACTCCCTTTATATGAGCATTATTGAAGATTTATCTCTTTAGCGATTTAGTTGTTATATTACTATATAAATCTGAAGTACACTGATCTTCACACGTCCAAAACAAGATGTGTGATTTTTTTGCAACTTATAAATTACAATTCTAGTATGCTTATGAATAATAATAGTTTCTAGTTTATTACTTTTTATTTGTTCTTTTCAATTTCAAGTTTGATACCTAAAAATTTTATTTGTGAGCAATTTAAAATCGCGGCACATCTATTATAAAATTATGTATATTAATTGAGATTTATTTCATTATTTTATTAGTAGCTTTAGTAGCTTTAGTATACTTATAAATTGTAGTAAATAAAGAGTGTGATGAAATTATTATTTATATATTAGACACACAATTAAAAGTAATCTTTTTTTTATTTCCATATACAGAAAACGGGCTAAGATCAAGAATAAACTTTTGAAACAAGATTATATGATGTCAACATTGAACCAAAAAGATTTATTTTTAAATTAAGATCGAAATTCTACAAAAAATCTAGATTGCCCAATCTTGTAATACAAGATTATAATCTTATTCCAATAGTGGAAAAATCTCAAAATTTAACCAAGAAAAAATAGAAAACTTCTTAAATTAATTTAATTAATCATTAATTTCTATCTAGAATAAAACATTCTTGAATCATACATTTAATCTTAAATTAATATGTCTTTAATCATAAAATGCAAAAAAAAACTTTTGATCTAAGATTTGTTCAACATAAAAATCTAATTTCAAGATTCTTCTTTTTAATATCGAAAAAAATCGTGAATCAAGATTTTTAAATCTAATTTTTTTTTCGGTATAAGCTTTTAATTACTCCAAAAATGTTGTTTAAATTATGTCATAGAAATTAAAAATAAAGTTATTTATAAAATATTGATCATATTAATTTTATTTCTTAAATTATAATCTTACTAAACTTACAAATTATAGACAAAATTTGACTCGTAATAATGAATTCGTTTCTTTAATTTGTACTTGTGAAATCTTTATTAAACTTATAGGCAAATATAGAATTTAAATCATTTTCAGAACATTTAAATATAAGTTATTTTAATTCGACTAATTTTCAAATAATAATAAGTTCGATTTATATCAGAACAAGTATGAATTATTTGTTTATATATATCATTAAGAATTAAATGATTATGTATTTATTTTTTATTCTTTTAGTTGCAACTGAATATTACTAGAAATCAAGTGAAATTTTTCGGCTAATGTATTATTTTTGAGTATATATAAAGTAAAGGAAAGTTTAACTTAATATTCTACATTTAAAAGTGAAATTTTAACGAGATATTTAAGTATGATCAAAGTCTAATTTTAAGACTATTTTCAAAGCAATATTTCTGTTTGAAAATTGGGAACACACTACATACAAATATGAATAAGTGTGTGTGTGTGTGTGTGTGTGTGTGTGTGTGTATTATATATTTCGTTTTATAAATGCCTAACGTTGCCTTGTACTATTATCGCTCCAAATGCTTGGCATGAGCACAACGACAATAAAGTCAATAACAACAACTGGCAACATGAACAACGCACAACGAACAACGAACGAACGCACCGTCAACTTAACCCCATTTAACACTTGTGTGTGCGTGTGTGCGTGTGTGTGTGTGTGTGTGTGTGGGCAACACCCCCGCCATGGGGGAGGGTTAGGGCCAGTTATCACCTTTCAATAATACAAATGCACATGACCAATTGCTGAAGTTGACCAAGTCAACTCAAGTCAAGTCAGTTGAGTTGAGTTGACCAAACGAGCGCTAGAAAAATGACTTCAATTAACTGTTGTTCAGTGACTAACCAAAAAAACAACAAAAAAAAAGGACACGCAAAGGGTATCGCAGGGTTGCAGGGTCGATTGGGTCAGGGGTTCTCTCTCTCTCTCTCTCTCTTTGTGTGTGTGTGATCGCTTGCAAAGGGGTTGACACAAGCGCCATCTAGCGGGTACGGGCTGCACAACTAGGGGACACTAAAACTAAAGTCATAGGGAGTGTGTTACTCTGTGTATGTGTGTGCTTATCGATTCGCATAAATTAATTTTCATTTAAAACGAATACGAATGCGAATACAGCGAATAAAGTCAACGACGGCTGTGCGGCATTTTTATACTCGCTGCTCGCAGCAACAACAACAACAAATACTAACGATAATGGGCAGGTACATAGCAACACACACACTCTTACTTGCTCACACATCGTGTTTGCATATAGCGCCAATATATGACGAAAGCGCCTCCGTCGTCGTCGCCGGCGTCGCGCATTGCATGTGAAAACTCATTCGTTACCTTTGTTAAAAAGGCCAAATTTTGCGGCGACCGGCGACGACGACAGCGACAGCGACAACGGAGCTGCCAACTCACAGTGGGGCGAAACAGCAGCAACAATTATGAAATTACATTTTAATCTTGAATTCAAGAACATCTGATATAAGATCCAAGTTCTTATTAATAAGAACTTATAGTATCTTATAGTATTAAAACCAAAAATTGTATTAGATCATTTATTACATTGCTTCTTTTTCTACTATTTATTTATTATTTTACTAGTTTATTATTTAATCAACGAATCCACTTATTCAGTTGATGGTAATCACTCTACTTACGAAATATGTACTTATACATATAATCTATTCGGGCAACATTTGAACTCAGGAACTCCTTAATCTTAATCTGGTTCGCGACAATTCGACTAACTGAGCTATGACAAATATTAAAACTAGATAAGAACTTTATAAGACTTTCAATGGATTACAGATCTTTGTAAACTACGTCTAATATTTCTTAGTTTCTTAGTTTAAGAATTTGTTTTGAAAGTGGTCTTATTTTGAGAACATCATTTTTAAGATTCTTGACTTTCTTGATTTTATATATATATATATATTTTTTTTTTGTTAAAGGCAGCAGTAATATTCCATTAATAATATTAATTTACAAAATGTAAGTCAATTTTTAGTTAATATAATATAACAACAAAAAATGAAAAAGTTATTCATTACCAATATGGTAAAAAAATACATTTGTATTAAAGAAATTTCTAGACAACTTGTTATAAACAGATAGAAGGAAACATTTCTGATTCTTTTAAGAATATACAGCTGTGAACTTTGAAACACAAGTGCAACAGAAGAAAAAACTAAACGTTTTTTTGCATATTCTTTTTTGTTAGTTGATCCCTGGCACATTGTTTTTGTAAAATGGAACATATAGAAAAGAAAAAACATAAGTGCACGACTTTTGGACTGCACTTTGGAATAGCAGTTTTTTTTTTCTCTTGATCAGCGACATCAACTGAGACGATATAGCCATGTCCGTCTGTCCGTCCGACTGTATAAGCAACTAGAACTTAGGGACTACAAGAGATAAAGATATATTTTTTTTACAGCATTTCTTATATTTGCACGCGGATCAAGTTAGTTTAAAAATTGTACCACGCCCACTTCCGACATAAGTGAATAACAAGCATAAAGCTAGAGTCTCTAATTTTGGTACAGACAATAATAACTATGGTTTTTCTGATTTAATTTTGTAAATCGGGTTGCGATCGAATAAAAGTTGTAAAAGTTATTTAAGAAGTAACATACTTTTGGATGGGTAAAAACGCGTCTTCGTTGCTTTTGCTGACATTCTTATTATATTTTTGGCACTGTAAGGTATATTGTGAATGTATTATTTATATACCAAATACAGCGGTTGGTATATTTCGTAGTATATTTGCGGTATATGAATTTGGTATATTTTAAAAATAAAACCGCAGTAGTAATAATGACATACTACTGCATTCAAAATATACTAAAGAGTAACAAAAAATATGCTAGACTGTCAACCTTGGTATATTTGCGGTATATGAATTTGGTATATTTTAAAAAATAAAATCGCAGTAATGACATACTACTACATTCAAAATATACTAAAGAGTGACAACAAATATACTAGATTGTCAACCTTAGTATATTTGCGGTATATGAATTTGGTATATTTTAAAAATAAACAGCAGTAGTAATAATGACATACTACTACATTCAAAATATACTAAAGAGTGTCAAAAATATACTAGACTGCCAGCCTTAGTATATTTGCGGTATATGAATTTGGTATATTTTAAAAATTAAACCGCAGTAGTAATAATGACATACTACTACATTCAAAATATACTAAAGAGTGACAAAAAATATACTAGATTATCAACCTTAGTATATTTGCGGAATATGAATTTTGTATATTTAAAAAATTAAACCGCAGTAGTAATAATGACATACTACTACATTCAAAATATACTAAAGAGTGTCAAAAATATACTAGACTGTCTACCTTAGTATATTTGCGGTATATTCATTGGTATATTTTAAAAATAAAATCGCAGTAATGACATACTACTACATTCAAAATATACTTAAGAGTGACAACAAATATATTAGATTGTCAACCTTAGTATATTTGCGGTATATGAATTTGGTATATTTTGAAAATAAAACCATAGTAGTAATAATGACATACTACTACATTCAAAATATACTAAAGAGTGACAAAAAAAATATACTAGATTGCCAAGCAAAGCAAACCACTGTGCGACAGCGCTGGGCAACGGCATGTGAAACGCATACAATTCATATGCAAAGCTACACAGACACTCATGGGACACACGTATGTATGTATGTATGTATCTACATATGTTGATGAACGTGAATATATGTATGTACATATGTATGTATGGATGTATATACACGCGAATGTATAACTTTGTATATGGTATAAACTTGACTAAAAGGACTCGAGGGAGATATTAATCTAGTTTTTTTTTTTATTCCTTCGTTCTTTTTGGTACGCGCCAGCAAACAGCCAAAGCCAAAGCGAAAGCCAAAGCCCAAGCGAAGTCAAAGCAATAGCCATGGCCAAAAAGCCGAAGCCGAAGCTGAAGCTGAAGCCAAAAGCGATTCATTCCTTTCGTTCATTATTATTGCCAACTATATTCGCGGTTGTTCTTGCTGTTGCTTTAACCTGCTACCGAAACTGAAAACTGAACGGAACAGAAAGCACACACACACACACACACACACACACACACACACACACACACACACACACACACACACACACACACACACACATATGTGCAGCCGTCGACATTTTCACGAGTTTTCAGCTGCTTTTCATTTTCATGGCAAAAGGCTTTTCCTTTTGTTTTGGCTCCTTTCAGGCAGCGCGCGCTCTTAACTTTTATTGTTAACATGCAATTCATTTATTAATAATATTCATATGTCAGTAGTGCATGTGTAAACCACCTAACCATCCCCTCTCCACCCACCACCCACCACCCTCCACCCTACACCCTCTTCCCACTCTTCCCGCTTAACTGCTGATTGTATTCGACCGTAATTATGGAGGGTTGTCCTTGTTGGCCAGTTTTGGACTTTACCATGGTTTAATACAAGTATTTAGTATAGCATTTTAAAGTCCTTAAAGCTCTCTGGCCATGGAAAAGGATATTAAAAAGTAAGTAAAGTGTGTTTCTCATTTATCAATCAAAGTCTGTTAAAGATTTGCATTACATATCTAACAAGTTAACCATTCTAATAAAGTGAAAAAACGAGAAGAGAAATACAAATTTATAAACTTACCCAAAGGAGTTTCATTTACGTCAATTTATAAATTTTCTCTGAAATGAAAACTTGAAATAAACTTTACATTATAAAATGATAAATAATACAATATAATTTTTGCCGCTTACACGTTTTTACATTTATTTTACTAATAATAACAACATTTGTATAGGTAGAAATGATCAATTACATAAATGACACTCATAATGTACCTCTACAAATTAAATGAAAATGTGGAAAATTGAATTTATAAACTTATTCAGAATAATGAAACAAGTAAGAAAGCTATATTTTGAATATACCAAATTAATATATAACACAAAATATTAAAATATACCAAAGATTATAATTGGTATAATCATATACTACCTTATTCAAAATATACCATAGAGTACAAAATATACCAGATTATCAGCAAAAGCAAGGATTTGCCAGATAAAACCATTTCTTAATGAATTCTACAATTTTTATCAATACTATAGTTATTATTGTAGCTATCTAGCTTTTAAAGTTACGCTTGGTTTTGTTGAAACAATCTTGATCTAACAAAAAATATATTTCTATCTCTCTTAGTCTCTTAGATGGACGGACAGACGGATATGTTTATATGTATATGAGGATGATCAAGTATATATGTATATACATTATATTAAATTATAATAAACTATACAAATTTAAAAATATTTTAGGATTCTCTGCATTTTCTGCTCTTATACAATATGATTTCGACAATTTACACATTTATAAATACAAAAAAAAATATAATACATATATTTTCATTCAAATCAATTCAATTCAGTAATTTCCTCTGTTCTATTCAAAATCAAGTTAATTAAATTTAATTTATCTAATATTTAAATTTCCAATTAATTATCCATTTTAAGTAAATGTCTTTGTAATGTGATGTTATAAGAAAATTACTGTGCCTTTGAAATTATCTTGAATTTTAAAGTTAAAAAGCATTGTTGAAAATTGAATCATGAAATTTCAACTTTAAAAGTATTTCGGAATATAAAATTGTACTCGGAATATGATATTTAATTTGTACAATTCACAGAGCAATGAAATTTTCAATTGTATAATTTGAGTTGAAATTGTTTTAGAAAACATAAAACTGAGCAATAAAATGAAAGAAACTCGGTGGCATTCAATCAACTTCTAAGTGCATAATCAAAACTGAAGAAATCTCGAAGTGAGATCAACAATATGTTATTTTAGATATAATTGCTTTCGATTCGTTTGAATTGCATTTCGTCTTCAAACAGGTACGAGACAACTCTACCTACCAGACATATACCATAATCATATATAATAATGTGTCATATGATGGTTTCTTTTGGTTATAGTTTTAGTGTTTCTGTTTCTGTTTTTTTTTTTGTTTTTTTAGATGGAGCGAGCGTCCACCTCAGTGGCAGTGTGTGAACAAATATAATATTTTGTAATAAAGTTGTACACAGGTTTAATTAACTTCACACGTTATATATGCAATGGCCCCAAAAAAATAGCGCAGACCCTATGCGGAGGGCCATCACAGAGAGAGAGAGAGAGAGAGAGGGGGATGGGGCAGGTCTGATATGGCCATAGCTGTGAACGGTTAGCGGCTGGCTATTGCCGTCCCGCTTCAACACACAACATTAATAATTTAACGAGTTTAATTTGAAAAACCTTTAAAGGTAATTAACGTATATTTTTGGCAGTTTTATTGCATGTTTTGTTGCTGTTTCTTTATTTTATTTTTTTTTGTATTTTTCTGGTACTCTCTGTCTGTCGTTTTGTTAATTTTTAATTTTTGTTTTCTCGCCTTGCATTGGTTGAGTAATAAGACAACTAAGCAAGCACATTCAAACATACAAGCAAGTATATAAACGAGCACATAAGATTCATATTTAGCCGCTGTATTTGTTTTATTTGATGTTGCCAAGCGTTAGTCAGTCAGCCACAGCCACAGCCACAGATACAGATACAGATACAGAAACAGCCAGCTCGGAGAGTATTTAAAAAATTACTTAATTGTTGTCATAAACTGTGTCCGACGACGCTGACTGAAGTTGAAGTTTAAGTGGCTAAGCGCACTCGCAACAGTGGCTGCAAACAGTTTTTGCATTTTAGAATTTATAATTTTGGATTTCACTAAACTCTTTATGTCTTTCAATGTTAAATATAAAAGTAAATAAGAAATCATGTTGACTACAGTGGCTACGATAAGTTTTGCATTACTCCCGAATTAATATTTAATAATTTATAATTTATGATTGTTTATGTATTTCAATATTGAATTCAACAAAAATTAAAAAAACATCATGTATTTCTATTTTAAATGTAAAACTGAGTAAAATATAATTTTGACTACAGTGGCTCCGATAAGTTTCGACAAGGTTAAGTTACATAGGTCTTAGCTTTTTAATTTATTAATGTATTTCCTACTTTAAATATACAAATAAATGAAAATTTAATTTTGAGTGTAAATCGCAAACTTTTGGCACGCACTGTACTTTTGCAGCCATACGCTGAAGTTCAAGTCTCAGGCCCACAGTGAAAGAAAAATACCAAAAAAAAAGAAGAAGAAGAAGAAGCAACCACAAAAACAACGAACACAACAACAACGAGAGTAATAATAATAATAATAACAATACTAAAGTTGACAGCTAACAAAACAGTAATCATAATAATAACTGAAAACTGGTTGTTAATAATAATATTTTATTATTATTGCATTACTTGGTAATGATTAATCTTGACGCTTGCTTCAGTTTCACAAATACACAAATGAAAAAGACTCAAGTGCCAACCAAGTGAGAGCGAGAGAGAGAGACAAAGACACATTGTGCGACCAGGATGGCAATAATTTACTAATTTATGATATTTAGACACGTTTGAAAGTCGACTTAATATAACATTACTTGCAATATTTGCAGTTGAATCTCTCTCTCTCTCTCTCTCTTTCTCTCTCCCTCTCTCTTTCTCTTTTATATATGTATATTCTCGACAAGCACTAATGAAGTATTTAAAATATATTTGAAACGCAAAACTTTCCATAATGATAAATTCATTTGTTGTGTTATTTAAGAAATCTGTTTTTATGACAAAAAACGGTATATTTAATATTAATTGGTATCTTTTCAACGCAATAGCATATCAATATACCAATATTTAGTATTTTCTCGGTATATAGATTCGATACTATTTTTTGGATTATTACTATATATGACTTAATATTAATCATTGTGGATTTATTTTGGAGCCTTAAGTCAATACTTCATCACCTTTTGAGTGCAAATAAAGGTTTTAAATTATGTTTTAAATGGAAAACTTTGAATAAACCTAAATAGTTTTCATATTTTATTAACATTAAATTATGTATAAAGAGAAAACTAACTGTTGAATTAAGTTGAAATTCTTCAATCATCAATTAAACGTCAACTTCTGAATGTAATACAAAGATTTCTTCTTCTATAGTTTTCACTCAATAATTTAATCATCTATGAGAGAGAGAGAGAGAACTTTAGTGATGCTTCATTAAGCGACAACGAATTAAATTATACAACTCGAGTCGAGTTCCTCAATGGATCATCTGATAATACCATTAATACATTATTATGGATGTTTTCCCTGTAAATTCAATTAGTCTTGTAAGGAATGCGGGATTCAGGCTCTCTCTCTCTATCTGTGTGTGTGTCTCTTTATTTTTTCGGTGTTTAATTTGTATCTTTATTTAGTTATTGAGGGGAGGGTATAACAATGAGTATGTTTCCAAATTGCATCATAAATTCAATTCAAATAAAGTTGAATTCACATTCACTTACTCATCCGCATACAAACGCAAAAGCAAAAGCAAAAGCAAACGGAATCGTGCTCGGACTGATCTTAATTGAAATTTTGTGATCTTGCCTTTCAAAAAATCATCGTCTCGCGTACAATTCGACAACAATTCAGAGCTGCGTTCTGTTTGTTTTGCGTTTTAATCAGGAAGTTTTTAATTGCGTCGTATGTTTCAACTGCCAGCTAACCATATCATAGCCCCTCCTCCTTCTCTTCCTCCTTCTTCCGCTTCCCCTCAGCTGCTCCACTCCCCTCTTCCCATTGACATCCCATCTTCAGCTAGTAAAACCCCATCGAAAACCCGCCCGAAAGTCAACCCATTCTCCGCTTCACTCCGCCCTCTGCGTGTGGCGTCATTTAATTGAATTATTTCGAACGACTATAATAATAAGAACAACAACAACAGCAACAACAGCAACGATGACTACAAAAAAAAAGCAATGGAAAAAGCGTCGTCAAGAAATCAAAAGATTTTTTGCTCAGTGTTTGCTTTTTTTCGTATATATATTTTTTTTTTTTTGCCTGTCGTGTATATAATTAATTTTTAATTTGACTCGCAGAAATTGGGTAATAAAAATTGTAAATTGTAGCAACAGTAACAGCAGCAGCAGCAGCAGCAGCCCACGCCCCCTTTGCCACTCCCCCCTCTCGAACAGCCGTACAATGCGCTAGTCGATACCCTGGTCAGTCACAAGGCAAAGAAAGCGGCAGCAACTGAAGAGTTGAAGCGACTACAGAATACTCTGTAGTTGTACTAAAAAGTACTTCGCAGTAAATGTAAATGTAAAATCAAAGCTATCAAATCAAAGTTATGTTCCTTAAATAGTTAATAGCTCAAGTTAAAGAAGGGTTTTTAAATATTATGAAATTATTAAGACTGTGTATAAGTTCTTTATTAATAAAAACGTTTAAGAGATACAACAATGTGAACACTGTAAAACATGAAAATATAATAAAGTCTTTATAATTGAAATTCATTTAATTAAAACAAAATTATTCAATTGTTGTTTAATGAAAGCAATAATATATAACATATAATCAATAAAATGAAATTCAAATATTCAAAATATTTATGAGGGACATATATTTTTATATTAATTCTCCCAAAGAAATCAAACTTAATATTTAAAAATGAAAATAACAGGTAAGGACATTGAACTTAATGCATACATTTTCAAAAGTAAATAAATATATTATATATATTATTATATAATATTATATATATTATTATATTATTACTTAAAATTAAATGAAAAAAAGCTTGGGACGCATTTTTTTTAATATAATTTATATATAAAAGAAACTTTTAAAAAGAAAACAACTATAATATTTTCAAATAATGAAAATGGTTTAGAACCTAGTCTTATAAATGCATTTTGTTTAATAAAAAAAAACAAACATTTCGAAAAGAAATATATTGAATATTGTAAATGAAATGAAATTATTTTAGGACGTATTCTTATTAATTCATTTTACCTAATAAAAACTTTGTCAAAAGTAAACAAATATAATATCTTAGAAAATGCATTTTACTTAATAAAACAAGTAAGAAAGCTACTGTAAGATACCCTCTTTCTATTCTAAAAAAAAGCTGTGCGGCGTTATTTATACATATTAAAATCTAAAATATACAAAATTAATATACCACAAAAATACCAAAATATACCAATGGCTATGTTTTTGGTATTCATAGAGACAGATGGATAGATGAACCGACGAACAGACAGACGGACAACGCTATATCGTTTCGGTTGATGACGCTGATCAGGAATATATATATTTCTGTCTGTTACATACATTTCATAGAGGCATCAAAAGGAAATAAATATAATATTTGAATAATGTAGGAATCATTCTTGGCTTCTTACTAAACATCACTTGTCGTCGTGCATACCCTTTGTCCCCTGTCTGGATGTCTACAAGGTATGCGATACATAAAGAAAAGCGTAAAGAAAACAGTTGCCATCTTTTGTTTGATTTGCCTTTTGCACCCTTTTTGCTCCTGCATTGTTGCTCTCTCGCTCGCTCTGGCTCGACTAGCTGCATCTCTTTCGCCTACTGTTCAATGTTTAATTTTAATTTGTATTTTTTCTGCCGTCGATTTCTTTGCCTTTGCCTTGGTATTCCAGTTTTTTTTTTCTCAGTTTTTTCCACAATTCATAACAACAATAAAAAAGTAAACAGCGACGCTTTTTTTCATATATATTTTTTTTTATTTGTTAATTTTTAAACAAGGCCAGTTTGCCGCTTTTCCCTTGCCCCATTCCCTTAGATTTGGCTGCCGCCAGCTGCTGTTGTGTCCAGCACGCAAAAATTATTATAATTTCCTTCTGGCTGTTACCAGTTTTGGGTTTCATTTTCATTTTTTTCTCTTGCTGTTTCTGTTTCTGTTTCTGAATCGACCCGTTACTTACGCCTTTGACTTTACACAGTAATCGCCTTCGACTTGCGACTGTGAATGCTTTAGCTACGACTTCGACTTCGACTTCGACTGCGGCGACTGACTTCAACTTCGACGGAAACGGAAACGTAGCCAAAATGCGACGCCCTCCAACCGTCATCGGCGCCTGCCATCGCCATCGCCATCGCCATCGCCACCCCTTCCCCTTCCCTATCCCCATCCCCACCTCCGACCCTTTCCCCCCATTGTGTTCTCAATGAGCTGTTGTTATTTTTCTGGTGTAACAATAAAATTGTTGTATCCTTTTTTTTCCTCAATTTCTGTTTTCTTTTTTTTTTTCGTTGAATTTGTTGTCCCAAGACATAGGAAAATCAAAGGCTGCAACGACGTCGTCCTTCGATGCCTTTTGCCTTTAGCGTCTGCTGCCACCGCAGCCAAACACCGCCAACCATTTACTGTACTTCTTTCTTCTTCTCTTTTTTTTCGTTTCGGATTTTCATAAACTTTCAATATATTTTACTTTTGCCCATTGGCTTGCTGCGCTACACGGCAAAGTGTAGAGCATTTAAATGAGTTGAACGTGTGAAGAAAATATTGAAAAAAATAATATAGTATTTATTTATATCAATCAAATTTCATTTTAATATTTCATACTCTACTGTTTTATTTTTTAATTATATGATATATTTTCTACAAAGTTCTATTATTTGATGTTATTGTTATTTCATTTTTGAACGCATTACGAGGCGAGAATAAGAACAAATTTCAAACGAATTCGGAAAATAGTCAACATTTTGGAATTGACTAAATAAAATCTTACAAATCGCCAAATAAAAGTTGAGACTCATTGTAATTGATAGTAAAATATCTCATAATATTTATCATATGCGATCATTGGACTACTTAATATAATATTCTTCTACATTATTACTTGTTCCTGAAACTTTCTTACTTACTTACTTTTATACTCTATGGTATAATGTACAAAATACAACATTTCATTACATGTTTTCAGTATGTAAATTTGATATACATACATATGTTATAAATAATACCGCACTGTTTTGCTTCTACTATAAATAGCATTGTCCTAGTATTTTTTCAGTATATTAATTTGGTATTTTTTAATACCGCAGTGTCTTGCTTCTACTATAAATATCATTGAATGTGTTTTAGTATTTTTCAGTATATTAATATGGTATTTTAAAATACCGCAGTGCTTTGCTTATACTAAAAATGACATTAGAAATGATTTTTTTTCAGTATATTGATTTGGTATATTTTAACACTGCAGTGCTTCGCTTCTACTAAAATTTGCATTGGCTGTGTTTTAGTTTTTTTTTTTCAGAATATTAATTTGGTTCGTACTAAAAATGGTTAGCAAGTAACTTTTATTTGGCTTCAGTTCCTTCAATTGTCTCTCTCTATCTACACTTGCAGCGCTTTTGGTTGTCGTCTATGCTTCTCGCTTTGTTTTCGTTAACTTGTCTAAGATTTTGTTACTCGCGTCTCGCATTTTTTTCCTTATTAATTTTTGGTGCAATTTTTCGCCCCTTTTGTCCTTCTACACTTCTGCTGTTGTTGTTGTAGTTGTTGTTGTTGTAGTTGTTGTTTAGCTGCCTGCAGCTTATCGTAATTCATTTGGCGTTGTTTTCTTAACGTTTTTCTTGCCATTTTTTTTTCTCGCTTTATTTCTTTAAGTTGCAAAGGCGGTCGGCATTAATTTCTATATTGAATCCTTTTTATAGACTGCCTTGGATCTGAGACGTCAGCTGACGTCTGGCATGTTGTTGGCTCTTGGGTGAGAGGAGGGAGGAGGAGTGGGGAGTTTGGGGGCTGCATTGCGTGTTGTTTGTACATATTTGTCTCTTCCTCTTCTACTTAAATTGTCGGTTAAGCGATGATACGAAACACAATACGAATGGATGGGGCTTTTGGTTCCCAGCCAACTGAGCAAACTGCAACTGAGAAAATGGTCAAATGTAATTACATGATGCAATAGACTCGGCTCGGCTCAAATAAGCAGTTGGTCATATTGAATACCTCTCCCTTCCTCCCTCTTCTCTCTTTCTCTCTCTCACTCTCACTGCTTATTGAATAGCTCGTATAATCTCAGCAACTACAGCCAAATGCTGCGGAAGTTGACATTAAACAAAAGTCAAAAAGCGAACGAGAAATACAACAAAGAAAACAAACGCACAATACAACAAAAAAAAAATAAATAAAATTAAATAAAGTGAGAAAGACAAAAAAAGAGAGAAAAAAATAAAAGATAGAAAAGACATTCACCGCACAATCTCGAAAGAGACCCGACCATGATATGCCTCTCCATTGCATACGATACCATTTTGAGACAAAGCCAGAGACCTGTCGCTTTATCAGCATACCCTAAACACGTTGAGGAACCTCAGCTAAGTCAGTTCATGTGTTCTAACTTTTTCTTTGTATTCAGTTAAAGTGTACTACAAGCTTTATAGTTCGTTAAATTTTACTAAAGTGGACTTTAACTAAATCGAGATTAAGAAATAAATAATATGTCTCGATTTAAAAAAAAATATTAAAAAACTTGAAATAAATATGATATGAAATTAATGTCAGAAATTTTTTGAATTCAGTTAAAGTGTACTATAAGTTTTATAGTTCGTTAAAGTTCACTATAAAACTTAAAGTGCACCTTAACTAAATCGAGATTAAGAAATAAATAACATATGTCGATTTACAAAAAAAAATGTTAAAAAACTTGAAATAATTATGATATGAAATTAATGTCAGAAATCTTTGTACTTAGTTAAAGTGTACTATAAGCTTTATAGTTTGACAAAGTTTACTATACAACTTATCGTACATCTTACCTGAATACAAAGTTAAAGTGTACTATAAGCTTTCTAAATAAATAAGGGAAGTATACTATAAGTATTATAATTAGTTAAAGTTTGCTATAAAACTTATCATACACTTAATAGAGGTTGAGAAATAAATAACTTACTGTGATTTCAAAATAAATATTAAAAACTAGGAATGCTAAGAGAAATAAATATAAAATCAATGTCAGCAATCGTAAGGAACAAATTCTACACTATTAGATAATAATTAAAAATTAAGTATTGTAAACTAAAAAATCTCAGTGATATGTAGAGTATTTGCTAGTCGTCAAGAGTTCAACGACTACTTAAGAGTTTCGTGCTTTTAATTGTGGTAAAAATGGAGTAATGATGGGCAACATTGGACGTAGCAAGCAGCTGCTTCAACATTCGACTTTGACTTCGACTTTGTCGTCGTCGTCGTCTTCGTCTTCGTCTTCGTCTTCGTCTTCGTCTTTTCGTTTTGTATCTTCGTTTGGAGCTTCGGCTTTCGGAAGTTGGCATTTTTAGTTAGTATTATGTACTATTATTATTGTTATTATTTTTAGTTGCTGTCGCCGCTGTTGCTGTTGCTGTCGCTGTGGCGGCGCTTTAAACAAACAGAAAGTTGCACGCTTCAAGGGAAGGGAAGCAGCTTGATACAGAGGGGGGGCGAGACTGAGGGGAAGGGGACGTGGAAGCTGCCACCTTTCTACGCAACCACATCCGGCATTTTGTGTGTGAGTGTTTGTTGGACTTGCGCTCTCACACGTGAAACGCCAACTCCAATTCCAACTCCAACTCCAGTTCCAATTCCAATTCCAACTCTGACCGAGACTGGGAGAGCGCGAGAAAGTTCAGTGGGTCAACTAGCGAATTGTGGTTGGTGGTGCAACTGCTGTTGCTGTTGCTGTCCTGTGATTGCGTTTATGCACAGCTGTCCACTATTTGGATGCCTTCCAAGTCAAGTGGCTAAAAGTATAACACAACACAACTTGGCACATTCACTTGCCATTTACTCCAACGCACGCAGCGCACTCCAACAGACTCGGAAGTTGCATTCGCATTCGTATTCGCACTCGCCTCACTCTGAACAATAGAAATGAACTTTAAATGCTAAAGAAACACTAAAGTGGCTTTCCAAAGTATTTGTTCGCCTGATAGCTTTTTTCGCTTAATAAGCATCTCATAATACTTGATATTTATTCAATAATTCACATGACTGCAGTATTTTCATTTCGATGCCTTCGGGAATATCTCTAAGCGCTACTCATTATTTCAAAAATATATATTTGAGGCATAATTTTATGCCTGTTGTTATGGCTGTTGCTTTTAGGTCTCAGCTGCTTTGGTTGACAATCTGATATATTGTGTACTATATATACTGTATATTTTGAGTGTAGTACTATATTGAAATACTAAATATAATATTCGGTTTAATAATTTGATATACTATATTTACTATTCGTTCATGTATGACAAAATCAGCTGCCGCATTCGAGTCTTAATTACATTAATTGACAACTAATATTTTGTACTCTATTTGTTGAATGTAATGGTATTTCGATATACCAAACTTCAGTATTTTTTCGGTTTATTATTTTGGAATATTTACCATTCGTTCGTGTAAGAGATGTCTCAAAATTTTTGGTTGCGATCAGATATTCGAGTTCCTTTGATTGATAACCTAATATATTTTGTACTTTATGATATATGTTAAATGTAATAGTAGTGGTAGTAAGAGTATTAATATGCCAAATGCAGCATTCGGTATTTTTTTTGCAGTTTTACTATATTCATTTGGTATTTTATAAAAAGGATACCACCCTTACATGAGCTCATTAAAAAATGGGTTAAGGATACATATCTCACAATCGAGCATACTTGCCTTTAGATTTCTTATTTCTTGTTAATATATATAAATAAGTTATCCCTTTAAATTTGATTGTAATGCCGTTTGTTACAACTTTTATAATGGACGAATTTTCAAATATGCTGTTTTTGAGTTCGTGGTTTGAACATTATCATTACCTAAGACCGTCACTTTTTATACCCGCTACCCGTAGGGTAGAAGGGTATTATAACTTTGTGCCGGCAGGAAATGTATGTAACAGGTAGAAGGAGGCATCTCCGACCCTATAAAGTATATATATTCTTGATCAGCGTCAACAGCCGAGACGATATAGCCATGTCCGTCTGTCCGTCCGTCCGTCTGTCCGTCTGTCCGTCTGTCCGTATGAACACCTAGATCTCAGAGACTATAAGAGACAGAACTATAATTTTTTTTTTGACAGCATATGTTATGTTTGCACGCATATCAAGTTTGTTTCAAATTTTAGCCACGCCCACTTCCGCCCCGCAAATCAAATCAATCGAATAACAAGTGTAAAATTTAAAGCTAGAGCTGTATACAATGATAACTATAGTATTTATGATTTATGAGAATTTGATGGCGATCAGATAAAATTTGTGAAAGTTATTAAAGAAATACTTTTGTATGAGCAAAAACGCCTACTTACTAGAGGTCTTAGTTGCTTTGGCCGACAATCTGATATATTGTGCCGTCTATGGTATATTTTGAATGTGGTACTATATCGAAATAACAAATATAGTGTCTGGTATATTTTTAGTATTTTTGTAGTATTTTCGGTATATTTTGAAAATAATACCGGAATATTTTGCTTTTATTCAAAATGGATAGCGGGTATCTCACAGTCGAGCACACTCGACTGTAGCTTTCTTACTTGTTTATATTCAATTGGTATTTTCATCATCAATGATTTTTTAGGACATGTGTAGATATTGATAGCAGCAATCAACAGTAGTTCTCGATGACCTCTGAGCTCTCCACTTTCGGTTTCGTCATTCACTTTAATACTACACTATTTCATATCCGCAGTCCGAAGTAGTCCCCATTGTCTTGCTTCTAACATTGGGCGTCTTTTTTATTTTGTGAATTTTTTTTGTGTTTAAGGGGAGGTGCAAAAGCCTCGACAGTTGTTTATTAAAATTCGCATGTCGTCGAATTTGACATACGCCTGTCAGTTTCTGGAAATTACTTTGTTTTTTCTTACTGTTTTTTTTTTATATTTCTTTTTTTTCTCAGTTGTATTAGTCGCTGCTAATATAATAATACGAGTACGGCACATTTTTATTCGCGCTGCTTGCATAACATTTTCCTTTGTTTCGTTTTTTTTTTTTCGTTCATATATGAAATGTATTTCATTTTTTTTCTGGTTTTTTGTTGCGTTTTTTTTTGTATTTTGTCGAGTTCGAGGGTCGCGCTGGCTGCCCACCGGACCAGGAGAGGGTGGAGGGGAGGAAGAGAGAGAGAGAGGGAGAGGGAGAGGGAGAGGGAGAGGGAGAGCGACTGTGACTTGGTCTTAAGTCCATCAATCATCAGTCACATTGAAAGCAGCGCTGCCGACGTCGCTGCCAGCGTCGCGCACTCAACGTAACATTCAAATCAATCAAAATACAACAACGACAACGACGACGACGACGTCGACTTCTAACTGTTAAAACGAATTGGCAGCCCGCCCGAGCAATGGACCTGCCTCCCCAACCTCCCCTCCCGCAACGAGACTGCCTTACTCACACACATTTATGCAAAACAATGTTGAGAGAGAGGGAAAATAAATAATGTTTCATCGAATATGTGAAAATATAGCGAAAATGTGCTGCATGCTGATGAAGTTGTTCCAAGGCACCTCACCTCACCTCACCTCCCCTCCCCACCCCCTCCACACCGACATTCATACTCTGCTCAACATCTCCCTCCACAGCTGATGTATGATGAATAATGCGACTGGGTCGCTGGTGCCAAACGTTCTTGCGGGGTTGTGTTTTGCTTTCACCATCGCCTTCGCTTTTGCGGGGATAATGTTCATATGGCGTGCACGAACAACTTCCACCTCCGCTCCTCCTGTCTCCTGCCTCCTGTCTCCTGCCTCCTGTCTGCCCTTTGTTTTGGCCCATATGGCAGCGCAACTTCAGTTAATGATCAATAATATATTATTCTGGATGCTACCAATCTAAGAGACTGCTTTATCCTCCAAGTTTAACACGTTTTCTTTCATTCCCTGAAACAATTCTCAGTTCCAGACTTAGAATGCGAATTACCAAAAATATTAAACATAATAATACTTTTAAATATTGCAAATTTAAATACTAGTTTTTATACTATTCTATTCCAGACTTAGACTAGTCGCTATCCAAATACTTAAAAATTTCTTTAATTAAACTTTAAATTTTTTGTCTAATTTTTAGTCGTCAACTACTCTCATGGAATATAAGATAATAATGACATATATTGAATAAGCTGGGTATTAAATATGTTTTAAATTTAAATATTTTTTTTAATAATATAAAAACTCAGTCCTCATTAAAATTAATGCTTATCCCATGCATATTTGGTGCTACAAATCAATTATGCTTATAGAAATAACATACAAAAATTAGAAAAACGAAAAATATGTGTATTTTCTAATCCATCGCATAACAAAAAATAAAGCTACCCGCTTCTCATTTGTAATAGATAAAAAAATGTGGTATTTTTTCTTAAAATATACCAAATGAATATAATAAAAATACTGCAATATAGCAAATGCCATATTTTGTATACCGATATACTTTTATTACATTGAAAAATTTGCCACATTGTCAACCAAAGCAACTTAGTTCCGACAGGAGCAGCCTTAACACAAAATAAATTTTGATTGATATTACTAATAATCATATATAATTATTATTCCTCTATTTTATTTCAATAATCCTCAAAAAATATATATATATATATATATATTATATTAGAGTTGATTTTTATACCAAAAATGTAAAAATAAATATCAAATATTCAGATCCTCCTAAACGAATGGGTTCAGACCAGAAGCATTTAGATTTATAAATATATGATTCATTGAAAAGTTGAGCATATAAAAAAATCGAATTTATTGACTGCATATTATAAATTGCTTTCTAATTCAATACTACCATCCAGTTAGCCTTGAACTGTGACCTCAGCAGGCTTCGAGCTTGTTGCAGTAGTCATTGAGTGACATTTGCCTCAGAAATATTCTCAGTTTTAAGCCAACGCTTGGCAAGCACACAACATAATTTTAATAGTCGAAAAGCAAAATCGTTTTTTGTGTTTTTTATTTTATAATTGGACTGTGAATAAGCAATAATTTTAATTTTTAGCATTAAACCCAAATTCAACAAGCAACAAATTTTGCGCCGTGATCTAAATTCCGTCTCGTATTGCTCTCCTAAATCAATATGATGAATTTCAATAAGTCACTGCAAACATTTCTCGGTCTGCGTCAGGTTTACATTGCGGCCTGTCGCTTTCCATTGCGCGCATTCAGCGATCGTGATCGCAAGGACGAAGGACCCTCAAGGTGCCACGGCAAACAATCGGCTGTGGCACAACTCGCTGGCAGCGGAGGCAGCGAGGGTAAAGTTGGAGACGAGACGACACCCTTGGAGGCACCGGAGGCTGTGCAACTGACTGTGAATCTGGAGCATGTGCGCTCACCCATTAATGAATTGGATCAACGCAAGCTGCGACACAAGGAATACGCTCAGATACTCAACGAACTGATCATCAAGCCGCCCAGCGCCTACACGCTGGACCAGCGGCTGCCCTTCAAGCAGCCTGAGCCCAAAACCGATTTACGGCAATCATTGCGCACATGCACCAGTGTCGAAGAGGTGCTCCAGCTGACCAACGATCCCGAACAGCTCGCCCATGAACTGGTCAAGCTATCGTGGGAGCTGAACGCTGAGAAGCGCAAGAACGAGGCGATGCTGGAGAATTTGCGGCAGCTCGAACAAAAAATGCGAGAGACAGACCAAAATAACTAGAGTAAGAGTATATTAATTTGCATTAGTATTTAGTATTTAGTATTTAGTATTTAGTATTTAGTATTTAGTATTTAGTATTTAGTATTTAGTATTTAGTATTTAGTATTTAGTATTTAGTATTTAGTATTTAGTATTTAGTATTTAGTATTTAGTATTTAGTATTTAGTATTTAGTATTTAGTATTTAGTATTTAGTATTTAGTATTTAGTATTTAGTATTTAGTATTTAGTATTTAGTATTTAGTATTTAGTATTTAGTATTTAGTATTTAGTATTTAGTATTTAGTATTTAGTATTTAGTATTTAGTATTTAGTATTTAGTATTTAGTATTTAGTATTTAGTATTTAGTATTTAGTATTTAGTATTTAGTATTTAGTATTTAGTATTTAGTATTTAGTATTTAGTATTTAGTATTTAGTATTTAGTATTTAGTATTTAGTATTTAGTATTTAGTATTTAGTATTTAGTATTTAGTATTTAGTATTTAGTATTTAGTATTTAGTATTTAGTATTTAGTATTTAGTATTTAGTATTTAGTATTTAGTATTTAGTATTTAGTATTTAGTATTTAGTATTTAGTATTTAGTATTTAGTATTTAGTATTTAGTATTTAGTATTTAGTATTTAGTATTTAGTATTTAGTATTTAGTATTTAGTATTTAGTATTTAGTATTTAGTATTTAGTATTTAGTATTTAGTATTTAGTATTTAGTATTTAGTATTTAGTATTTAGTATTTAGTATTTAGTATTTAGTATTTAGTATTTAGTATTTAGTATTTAGTATTGTTGTTAGTATTTGTATTGTTGTTAGTATTTGTATTGTTGTTAGTATTTCGTATTTGTATTGTTGTTAGTATTTTTTTAGTATTTAGTCTTATTTTAAGTATTTATTATTCTTTTTAATTAGTATTTCTTTTTAGCATTTAGTATTCTTTTTAGTATTTGATATTTAGTATTATATTTAGTATTCTTTCCCATATTATTTTGTTCGAATTTAATTATAATTATTAAATTTCTTATTATTATTTTACATTTATTGCTTACAGCTCAAACGAAAATTGTTTAGCAAGTCTTTTTGTTGGCATCAGCGAAGAAGAATTCGAATAACGATAAAGCTAAGGATGACGATAAAGTTGAGTGGAGAGCGAAAGAAACTGATTTCATGTTGTCTAAAAATACGAATATGATCGCATAAAAATTATAATTGAAAATATCCATATACGTGTGTCAACTTGTGTGCAACAGAACAGCAACAACAACTGATAAAAAGCGTAGTTGATGTTGCTGTCGTCGTCGTCCCCTTCTGGATCTGCTGCTGTTGCTGCTGCTTCTGACTTGATTTGAAATTTGAAATGATATTTTAAGAAACTAATGCCGACGACACAGAGTCACTGCAATACCTCCCTCCTTAACCCTCCCCTCACTTCTAAGAACGATGCCAGAGATCCCTCTCGTAGGCATGTTAAATGTCATTTAATAGTTGACAGTTGCACTTGCTCATGTTGTTGTTGTTGTTGCTGTTGCTGTTGTGATTATTGCAGTTTATTATTTGCCTTCTTTTTTATTTTTCTGCATTTTTTGTTGCTGTATTTCGCCTGCCTCTCGCTGAAAAAATTTATGTGTAGGTGGTTTTAAATTTATGTCGCCGACGACGACGACGACGACGACGAAACAACTCGCGAAAAATTCTTTTGAATTTGTTTCGTTTTTCTTTAATAAAACTAAATTTTATTGCTTACACTTAAAATGCACACACATCGTGGATCATGATAATACATTTGTTTGATCATCATCATCATCATCAACATCGCGCCGTCGTCATCATTGCAGTTGCAGTTGCTCATTTTAACTGCTGATCGCAATGCTTATTGATGACATCCTGTAAATGTCGCGCAGACCCATTTCTCCATCACTTGGAATACATATAGTTCTCTACTATATTCAAACTAGTTGCAACTGATTTTCACGTTGCACGTGAGATCATCAATTTAACTTACAAGTTTCCGACTGTCCAAAGAATGCTCAATGAAATCTAGTGCAACAAGCTAATCAAAATTAAAATACACTTTTTTGTATATGGAAGTTTATTACCTGAAGGTGCTTTTGCTTCTAAATATGTATGTTTGAAGTAACATGTTTTTTTTTTTAATTTTGGTGTTTTTATACCCGCTACCCGTAGGGTAGAAGGGTATTATAACTTTGTGCCGGCAGGTAATGTATGTATGTAACAGGTAGAACGAAACATCTCGGACCCTATAAAGTATATATATTCTTGATCAGCGTCAACAGACGAGACGATCTAGCCATGTCCGTCTGTCCGTCTGCGGTACTATATCGATATACCAAATATGCCATTTGGTATATTTTTAGTATTTTTGCAGTATGTTCGGTATATTTAAAAAAAAGACCGCAAAATAGTTTGCTTTTATTCAAAATGGGTAGCGGGTATCTCACAGTCGAGTACACTCGACTGTAGCTTTCTTACTTGTTAGAACATATAACTGAATTTCCAGGAATCATAAATATTGTATATAGAAGTTATTAAGAAATAATTATATTTTGCAAAAAACGGTTACTGCAGTCAGTTCATAGCTCCTTTAGTTGAATGTAATAGTATATCGATATACCAAATATAACCTTCCGATTTGTTTTAGTATTTCTTTCGATATATTATATTAAATTAGTATGAATTCAAAGAATTAAATCATATGGCTCTGCATTTCGTTATTGTTGCATAAAATTGCGTTAATCGTATTTATTTGTCATCATTTATCCTTTTTTTTCCTTTTAAGAAAGACAGTGTAAAATAGTTTTTCCATAATTGGAAAATTGATTTTTTATGTTCATTTTTACTTTATAAATTTAAAATAAAAGTTGATGGTTTTCTTAACTCAAACTAAGTCTCCTAACTCTTCCCTTCTTATCATTAAAAATTTTTTGAAATATAACATCGCTATAGAAACACAATTTGGAATTTTTTTTTTCAATTGGCATTAACATTATTTTCTAATTTCAAAATCGGTATAGTTATTATTTCTTGTTGCTGTATTTAATCTGACGGTCTATGGCATATTTTTGTAAGCAATTAATTTGATTCTACAACTTAAAAAAATTTGCAACTGTTTGGTGAGCCATTTGAATATATTTTGTTTTAGTGAAATAAATTTGTATTATATTAAAAGCCTTAACAAATATAATTTTGATTGTCAACACATCAATTTATGATATTATTATGATATACTACATACATACATACTCGTACGTATATTTCTGAAATAAATTCGAAACATCATCAATTCAATTTCGTTTTGCAAATACATTTTGCATTTGTGAAATGGATTCAAAAACTAATAAAATATGATTTCCTGTACATCAATATGTCATTTATTCTAATTCTGTAAAATGCTAATGGTATGATTTCAATACATGTATATTTTTGTATTTTTTTGGTATGTTAACATATGGTATAATTATTGTAATTCCAGAAAATGATTTTCAATAGTTATTCTTTTTTTTGTATATTGATATATATATATATACATATATCCACTTAAAGTGATCTTCAAATATTTTTAATCCAACATTACTTATTAGCTAGATTAGCTTTCACTTTGTAGAATATGATTTTCTTAACCCCATCTATGGCTTCTGTTGTATTCGAGTTGTGTTGTGTTGTGTTGTGTTGGGCGATCTAGCAGAAACCGCGCATGCAAATGACTTTGCAAATTGTTCGGCTCTTGAACCTGATCTTTGACTTGCCGTGTGTCGGTCGCTCTTTAGAAAGTTTTTCTATGCCTCGTTTTATGGTTTATGTTTTTGTTGTTGTTGTTGTTTTTGGCAAATCATAAACGCGGCTATCAAAAATGGCGCCACCAACGCCAAAAAAAAAGAGAAGAGAAGTGCGGCATCATCTTCTTCTGCTGGTCATGGATCACAGCACAGCACAGCAGAGTTCGGCTCAGTTGAGTCTAGACTCGAAGTCGTAGTCGGAGTCAAAGTCGAAGTCGAAGTCGAAGTTGTGCTACGTGTTGCGTTGGCTTAATATTTAAATATGCCAAAAACCGAAGCCGTAGACATTTTGAGACTCGTCGTACAGTTGCGCTCGCAGTCGGATAAGCTGAGTCAGTCAAACAGTCAGCGAAGCGCGTAGGTCTCCCCTTCCCCCTTCCCCCCTCTCCCTCTTCCTCACCCACTCTTCTCTCCAGTCTTCAGTCAATGCCCATTGGGCCTGGGTTCCTCCCCTCGGCTACGCATTAAACGCGCACGAGTCTTTGAGTATTTCGTTGGTTTTTTTTTTCTTTTTTTTCGTTTTTCGGGTCTTATCTAGGTGCTGCTGGTGCACAAGTCGTGGTAGTTGTTGCTGCCCCTCCCCCCCCCCCTCCCCCTCTCTCTCTCTCACCTATCGTCTCTTGTCTCTCAAGTGTTCCACCTGCTTTTTCAGTATTACAGTATTTGAATTTTGGGGGCGGGGGGTGCGGCGCCATTTTGGAATTTCGTTTTCTGGACGAATGCCTCTAATATGAATTAACCAAAAATAAACATAAAACAACACACACACACACATACAAAGAAATAGAATTCGAAATGTTATGCTCATTGTTAGATTGTACGAATAGTTGCGAGTAATATTTTCGGGGGCAGTTTTATCATTTTTTCTTGTTTTTTTGTTTTTTTTGTGTGTTTCTTCTATGGTTTTTGTATTTGGCTAATTAGCGTGGCCCATGGGAAACACATGGGGAAATGCTCTTCCACCCGCAGATCCATAACCTGAATTTCTTTTCAAGCATTTATAATGCGACGCTGCTTATTCATATTATTATTACTTTTCTGCTTCTTTTTTTTTGCATAAATTAAATAAGTTTCTGTTGATCAACAGAGATGCGTTTCGAGGGCTTCAAATTGTTATGGCCGAGTTAAGTAGCTCAAGTTGTGGGAGACTTTTGAAATGGTTACTTCAAATTTAACCGCCGAATGATTTATCTAAAAATTTTAATTACATTTCAAATATATATTTCAATGCTGTAATAAATATGAAATAATCATATGAGAAACTGCATAAATGTTTAATAACAAATTTCAAAGTTTAAGATATTCAAATATAGAATTGTACGTTGCATTTTGCTCTTCAAAAAAATAATAAATAATTATAAACTTTTAGCCAATTTTAAAAACATATTTTTTTTATTTGTATTTTAAGATTTATCAAGCAACTGCATGATAAAACATTATAGAAATTTAAAGTATAAAGTTACGAAATTAAAATAACTAAGATTCTCAGAGATTCAAAAATCAAAGTGTAGTTTGAAATTAAAATATAATTGAATACAAAAATAAATTCTATGACGATACTTCTAAAGTACTTTAAAGAAATCTAAATATTGTTTTTTTTTCAAATTTATTAAGCAATTATTAACAATAAATTATATATATAAAATAATTTTAAAAAATATGAATATCTACAATAAAATATTCAGATATTAAAAATTGAAATAATATAATGCTAATATAATAAAAATAAAAAGTTTTAATATAATTAATTTGCATTTTTAATGGAATTTAAAAATAAAATTAAAATACAAGAACAACCAAGGCAATTGATTAATTGATTATAAATTAATAAAGTGTAATTTCAGATATTAAAATTGTTCTATTGTATATTAAATTTAAATTTGATGTAAAAATGCAATGAAATGCAAAAATGAAATTTAAAATATTTTTATTTATAATTAACATAAAATATAAAAAATTTAAATAAATGTAAAATATAGAAACTAACATTAAGAACATTTAATATATTAAGATATTGAAAAATTCGAATATGAAATTAATATAGAATTTCAAATATTGAAAAAGGTTCTATTGTATATTAAATTTAAATATAATGTAATAATGTAATCAATTAGGAAAATTTAAAATATTTCTGTTAACGATTTTTCAAATGTAGAATTCACAATAAAGATATTATAAATTCGATTGCTCATACTTATTAGGAACATTAAAAACAAAATAAATACAAGATTAACTTTACTTTATACATTTCACACTCTATAAGAATTTTTGAAGAGTATTTTTGAAGAGTATTTTTGAATTAGGTCTGCTTACAGACTGCATCGATATACCCTGTTGTGGGGTTAAGTGTAGCGAATGCCTAAAGTTATTAAAGCGTAAATTCGAGACTATTATGATTATGCAGATAGACCTGTAGCTATGCCGTATATTGTTTTAAGCTTTAGCGCGAGGTTCACACTATAAAAAAAAATTAGTAATCTCTGTCTATTGTTGTTGTTGTTGTTGTTGTTGTTGTGTCCGCATTTAGCCATTATTGTTGCCATTTGACTAGGCTGGCCGGGTTCAATGACTAATTTATGAAAGTTAGCCTGACTTGGCTTTTATTGGACCTCAGCCGGAAATTCAGATTCAGCCGCTGAGCCGCAGCCACGCTTCAGCAAATATCAAACTTCAATTGAAACCACCAAAAAAAAAAAATTCACAGAAAATTATATCCAAACAGTGAAGTTTACCAGTCAAATGGCGAAACAAAAGGAAGCCGCAAAAGGACAACGAGGAGGACAACAACAAGACAAAGACTTTTCCGGGCAATTTTCTTATCTGCTCGCTGCCCAAACCCAAATACCGCGAGCTGCAAATAACAATTTTCATGTTGACATGTGAAATTTCGCGCTCACCTGTTGCCGCCTTTCGTTTTCGTTTTCGTTTTCCATTTCAATTGTTTGTTAGCTGTTGTTGTTGCGGCTAACCAGGACGCTAATCAGCCGCTGCAGGATATCCTGTGTGTGTATATATGTGTGAGTGTGTTTGTACACAGAAAAAAAATTGAGTTCTAAAATCAAGACTGCGAACATGAAAATCGTATCGTAATACATTTCGATTTCAAGAACGATTAATAGAAGAACCAAGTTCTTATTAAAAAGAAGAAACAATCTTATATTTTTAAGATACAAAATTGTATTTATTATTTATTCATTCAGTTATTCAGATTTATTTATTATCGAGGACCTCCTCTCTTATTAGACTGCACTTGAGAATGGTTTGTGGCAGCTCAACTAACTGAGCTAAGAACGAAAATACTCAAGTCTAGATAAAAACTATATAGGAATTTCGATGGATTACAGAATTTTTGGACTTGTATTGAAAATTTGTCATTTTATACTTAGTTTTAAGAATTTGTTCTTATTTAAAGAACAGAATTTTTCCAGACGAATGCTCTTGATTTTATAACTTGGTCTTTCAGTGTATGTCTGTGTTGAGGTGCATTGCTCAACTTCAAAAAGATGTTCACCCCCCGCTATAGAGAGAGAGAGAGAGAGAGAGAGAGAGAGCATCTTAACGCCTCTAATTGAGCCA
This sequence comes from Drosophila nasuta, assembly GCF_023558535.2. Classification (NCBI taxonomy): domain Eukaryota; kingdom Metazoa; phylum Arthropoda; class Insecta; order Diptera; family Drosophilidae; genus Drosophila; species Drosophila nasuta. The sequence continues at coordinate 905,999 of NC_083459.1, read as the reverse complement.
TAATGCGCTGCTACAAATCAAGATGAAGAAGATGAAGAAGAAACGAGAACGCGACGCTGCATTACTTTGGCATTTGCCGAACCCGACTCCGACTCCGACCCCGATCCCAATCCCGAAGCCAAGCGATGCGATGCGATGTGATGCGACTAAATCAATTTTTATGTCGCACTTTGCAGTTAATGTGGAGCGCCAAGAGCACTTCATGGGGCAAAGAGAGAGAGGGAGGGAGAGATGGAGAGGGAACTGTGTCCAGTGCGATGCGCCACTTACATTAAATATGCATCAAAAATTGATGATGATGCATTTTTAACGATTCGAGAAGAATTTTATGTCATGCATTTGACAAGATTCGACAGGGCGACACAACCTGATGGACTGACTGATGGACTGATGGACTGATGGACTGACTGGGACTGCTGCTGATGTATTGCCCAGATGATCCATTCCACACGTCTGTATAATATTAATTTGTCTTGTTTGTCGTCTGTTGACTCAATTTGATTTTGATGGCCTTTTGATAAATTCTCTTCTGGCTTTTTGCTTTAATTTTCTTTACCGATTCGATAGCATTTTTAATGCCAGTTCGTCAATGCAAACGCCCACAAGTTCATCACCGAAATGTGAAATGTGTGCGAGTGAGAGGGGGGGAACGAGTGTGGTTTAGTACATGTCAGCGCCGCTGGGTGGCGCTGCAACGTCGCTCACACGCTGCGCGTCAGCATGGACAGGTCGTAATTATTTTTGTGGCCAAATTGAATTGAATTAAATTGTGGATGTTAAGTACACGATGAAGAAGAAGAAGATGACGAAGACGAAGTAACAGAAAAGTTGGGAGGAAATACACATAGAGTAGAGTAGAGAAGAGAAGCCAAAGCAACGAACTTTTTGGCCACAGTTGAGCGATTCTTGGGTGTCGTTGTCGCTGTCGCTTTAGCTGTCGCGGCAATGTCTTATTGCTCCCATTGTTGCTGCGGTGTTGTTGCTGTTGTTGTTGTTACTGTGTTTTGTGCTCATCGTCACTAGTCAGTGACGCCGCGGCAACTCACTTGCACCTGCACCACAATGACGACGGTGGCGATGGCGATGGCGATGGCGATGACGAGACGAAGTCGACGTCAACGTCGCCTAAGTATCTTTTCCCAAGTTGTGGCTGTTGCTTGCCATGCCCAACTTCACTTCCATCCACTTGCAACCGAGCCAAAGTGAGACAGAGACAGAGACAGAGGCAGAGAGAGAGACACAGAGAGAGAGAAGCCAAAGAGCCATCAGCATTCGTGGCCACTGTCACTGTCAAGCGTAATCATAATTTATTGTAATTATTTTGTATTATTTTTTAAAATTGTTTTAATGAGTCGTCGCCATCGCCATCTTCATCGCGTCGACTTCTTCGACTGCTGGCGCTGCGATCGTTTTGGATTTTTACCTGATTTTTCCAGCAACATCGACAATAACAACGACGTCAAGTTGACGACTATGACGACTGCGATGTTCAGTTAATTTTACCGCAGTCACCTCGATCTGCCAGTAATTACATTATAGATATGAGTGTACGTATTTCCATGTTATGATTACCGTTTGCCAGTTGCTTCGACTTCTTCATGTTTTTGTTGTTTTTTGTTGTTTCCCACTAACGACACTTTTCTGGCATTTTGTCAAACGAAATTTCATAATCGGAAGTGTTACTTCGTTTGTCTCCATCTCTGTTCATACACATACTTGGTTTTTTTTTTTTTGGTATTTCTGCTATTACCGAGTATTTTTAATGAGCGGCAATTATTGAAATTTCTGAAATGCAACGGTGCTGTACGAAAATTAACTTCCTTACATGATTTATTAACCAGTGGATTGCATGTGGATTGTCTATTAATATGTATGTATATGTGTGTGCGTTTGAAGTAATTTTTGTGTGAAACGTATTAAAAATGTCAAATGCTTACCAAGTATTTACTAAAACACTCTTTTCGCTTAGGGATTCTATGTGGAACGTAAGCTAAATTATGTTCTCAAAAATATACAACCTAACTTATAGTAGAACCTCGGTATTTGCATTGTATAACTGCTGCAGTTTCGGGCAAACGCAAGTGTGGAATCCGATTCACTTGTGGATGCTAAGTGGAACGTAGGCGGAATTCTTTGAATTAATTCTTTGTGTAATATCATATCAAACATATAGTAAAGTATAGATATTTCCATTTGATAATTGATGCAGTTTCTGTGGATGCTAAGTGGAACGTAATTTTGGCAAGACAACAAACAGTTATGTAATATCAAATCAAACCTATTCATTGGGTAATTAGTACAGTTTGTGGCAAAAGGCGAATGTGGAGTTCGAGTTGCTTGTGGATGCTAAGTGGAATTCATTGAAAAACAACAGTCAAACGTAAAGTAAAGTATTGGCATTTCTATTGGATAATTGGTACAGTTTCTGGCAAAGTTAAATCGGTAATCTGTGTAATATCAAATGAAACTTATCCATTGGATAATTAGTACAGTTTGTGGCAAAAGGCAAATGTGGAACTCGTGTCGTATACAAGTTAAATATTATGCAAATAACTAAAAGATAAATGTGTCACACTGTGTTGAGAGTATGAGTAAGTAAAGGTAGTATAAAAATTCCATTGTGTTTGTAAGTAGCTCAAGTCCAAATTCGGCATGTGGCTATGGCAGGCACAATGGGCATTTATTAGTTGTGTATGAGTGCGATTATGAGTGTGATTGTGTATGAGTGTGTGTGTGTGTGTGTGTGTGTGAGTACTATGATAAACTACATATAATAAAAAAAAATGATCTATACTCGGCACTCGCTGTGTGCATTCCTCGCAGCATTGCGCAATTGCTGACGCTTTTAGATGCTGATGTGAATGTGGATGCTGATGTTGTCACATTGCTCAAAGTTTCAAACAGGGGGGGGGGGATAGAGAGAGGCACCTGTTGATCTTGTGCAAATATCAAATAGTTGAACAATAAGATCCCTTACAAAATCCACACTCTCAGTTAGACACAAGTACACATGTTCACTTTGATAAGCGGGCGTCTGTATTTTGTTTCCACTTTTTCACGTTTTTTGTTGTACTCGCCTATTTTTGTTGTTGTTGTTGTTGTTGTTGTTGTTTTGTTTCTCGAATCATTTGCTTGAACTTTATCAGGCAGAGTTTGCGTGCATAGAAAGAAGGCAGCAACAAAGGCAGAGACAGAGACTGAGACAGGGGCGCAAGCGCAGGCGGTGTGTGTATTTTATGTTGTTTTGTTAAAGATTTCTGCCTTTGATGTGGGCTGATGTGTGCGAGTGTGTGTGTGTGTGTGTGTGTGTGTATGACGATAAGATAGTATTGTGCAGAGAAAGAGGCTCAAACACATAGACACAGATTGGGAGTCAGTGTCAGTGTCAGTGGCTGGTGTGACACTGCATGCCAAAGTAATGAGCCCGATTTCTAAGAATACATTCTGATTTCGTTCAAATACTCGCTGGGGTTAGTTGGTCCAACAAATAACAAATATCTTGTACGTAACTGCAATCGCAGTCAAATGATATTCAAAAAGAAAACCTCCTCATTGTTTGCACGCTGATAACTGCCCCGTCAAACGTCGAGCCCAACGAAAGCCATGTACCATTAAGTCAATAAGATTGTGCGGCCAGAGAGAGGCAACAGCAACAGCGACAGCGACAGCAACTGCAACAGCATCAGCATCGTCTATAACGAATTGTATCTACAAATTTAATTAGCTGTCTGAATGTGTATCAAGTGCAGTTGATACAAATACTGTCGCTAGATATTTATTCACTTCTTTACCTGCAAGATAATAATTTTGACGAAGCGAATCTGCGATGCCAGCCATTCAGTAGAATGAATATTAATTAGGAGACTTATTCCAATATAAGTTTGTTTGGAACAAATGCTGACAATACTAGTAGTATAGTATATTGGTATACCAGATATTCTCGGTATATTTTAGAATACTACAAGACTAATAGTATATCGATATACCAGATATACTCTTTGGTATATTTTAGTATATTAATACTACAAGACTAGTAGTATATTGATATACCAGATATACTCTTCGGTATATGTTAGTATATTAATTTGGTAAAGTTTAAGAATACTACAACACTAGTAGTATATTGATAAACCAGATATACTCTTTGGTATATTTTAGTATATTAATACTACAAGACTAGTAGTATAGTGATATACCAGATATACTCTTCGGTATATTTTAGTATATTAATTTGGTATATTTCAAGAATACTACAAGACTAGTAGTATATTGATATACCAGATATACTCTTCGGTATATTTCAGTATATTAATACTACAAGACTAGTAGTATATTGATATACCAGATATACTCTTCGGTATATGTTAGTATATTAATTTGGTAAAGTTTAAGAATACTACAAGACTAGTAGTATATCGATATACCAGATATACTCTTTGATATATTTTAGTATATTTATACTACAAGACTAGTAGTATATTGATATACCAGATATACTCTTCGGTATATGTTAGTATATTAATTTGGTAAAGTTTAAGAATACTACAAGACTAGTAGTATATTGATATACCAGATATACTCTTTGGTATATTTTAGTATATTAATACTACAAGACTAGTAGTATATTGATATACCAGATATACTCTTCGGTATATTTCAGTATATTATTACTACAAGACTAGTAGTATATTGATATACCAGATATACTCTTCGGTATATTTTAGTATATTAATTTGGTATATTTCAATAATATTACAAGACTAGTAGTATATTGATATATCAAATATACTCGTCGGTATATTTTAGTATTTTAATTTGGATTATTTTAACAACATTACATGACCAGTAATACATCAATATACTATATATATATATATATTTTTGGTATATTTTAGTATATTAAGAGGGTGGCTGGTATTTCACACCCGTGTACACTAAATATACTATTCGGTATATTTGAGTATTATAGTATCATATTTTGGTATATTTTACTGTTCTGCTTGTGTTGAAAATTGGTAGCAAGCACACCCGACTGACACTATCTTACTTTCTCCAATTGAAGTTGTTGCTATGTATAAATGATATAAATCTAATACTACATATGACTATGGTAAAAAGTATGTTCAGTTGTGCCACCTAAAATGTATCTATAGATGTCAATTGCTGCAACTATCTTGTGAATACCTGCCATATGTATCTAGCCTGAATAACTATCTGTATCTAAGAGTATTCATCGTATTTTTACAACTATAAAACTGGTAGCTATTTGTTCTCTTAGCGCTTCCTACCTGACGTCTCATCAGTATCTGTATCTATAACTTTTGCCGTATATCTGTATCTGCATCATAGTGTCTGTGTATTTGTATCTTTATCTGCAGTCACATTGGTAGTTCTTCCAGTTAAGTATTACTTAGCATTTGCCTCTTTAAAACACATCTCAGTCTTTATTTATCTGTTTGCTTTTTGCTACCAACTTATTTAGCCTATTGCTGACTCTGTCTCTGTGTTTTTTGCCCTGTTGCCGTATTTACTCATGATTGTCGCCATCGTCGTGCTTGGCTCATTATTTTTATGGCTCTTTGTGCCCAGCGCTTCTAGTCAAAAGTGATCTAAATCTATTGACTGAACTCCCAGAGAATCTTCGCCTAGCCAAGCAAAGTGAAGCCAAGCCTTGCCTAGAGGAGTTGGGAAGTCAAAGTTGGAGATGGAGATGGAGTCGCTGCCACCTGAGAACCTGGCAACAAGCGAATGGCTTGTTATAATTTTTATGACGCTTTTTGCTGCCGCATTTCTGGCTAACTATTTATGCCAGCAGCAACAGCAACAACAGCAACAACAGCAGCAACAACAACAACAATAGCATTCACTTATATTTTTATTGTTATTCATGCATAATGCCAAAAAGATAAATAACAAATAAATTTCTTACGAGTATTACTACTATATATATAGTAGTAGTACTCTTGGTTTTCCCCAACCCCTCGTCAGAGCTCTGTGTGGTAATTATTAATAAATGCTGCTGCTGTTGTTGCTGCTGCTGTCCCCTCTGCAGTCGCTCCGCTCTCTAATAATATTCACGCTTCGCTAAACATTGAAGAAAACTTAAAGACTCTTCTTGCAACTGCGCGCGGCTTTAACTGAAACTAGAACTAACACTAAGTCTGAGACTGGGATTGAGACTGAGACTGAGACTGAGACTCTGACTGAATGTGTAGTAAATAGGCCTGGGTCTGGGCCATGCCCTTAACGTGGCGACCGACAACCAGCAACAACAACAACAACAACAACCAACAACCAATTGTCTTTTGGCATATTTTCAAGTTGAACGCTCGGCAATTTTTTTTCTTTTTCTGTTGTTGTTTGTGTTATTTTGTTGCTGCTTCCTTCTACCATTTCTAGAGATTTTCTAGTGCGATTAAGCGAAAAACGAAACAGTCTCATAAAAAATATCGCTGTGGCTCAGCGCCTGTCTCTAGCTCAGAGCTCAGCTCTGCTCTGCTTCTGTGTATTTGTATTTGTATTTGTATTTTGAATTGGTATTTGTATTTGCTTGCTTGGATAACAATCAAAGCTCAGCTCAGCACATACATAAAAATTAAAAAGGCAACGCAACAAAATAAAAATGGTGGCTGTTATTGCGTTGTCGTTAGTCTTTGGGCCCAGATCTTGAAAGCAAATTGAAGTTACCTGGTTACTGGTGTGTGTGTGTGTATACATGTGTAACTCTTGCTATGTATTGCAAAGTTCAATGGCAAATTGCGCTTGTGGATTGCATGTGTTTGGCATTGCGTGATCAGCTGCCGCATGACTTCTGCTGCTGCCTCTTCTAGATCTAATTCCAATTATGTTGCATGTTCTGTGCGATCGCGGCACATCGATCGGTTCAGTTCAGTTCAGTTCAGCTCAGATCGTTGTCGTGCTTAATTGCGGTTGTGGATGCCAAGTGTGGATGCCATACAGAGTGACTCCGTTAGAAGAATGTCAAGTCAAAGGGGAAACGATTTGCACATGATACATCAGAAAATTGCAGGTGGATCGTATGTGGATTGCAAGTTAAAGTATATTTGAAAATTTGTGTTGGCATTGAAAATGCGTGGAACTTTAAAATGATGTTGGTTTTTATGTGGATGGCATGTGGAAGATGTTTGAGATATGTGGACCATATGTGGATTGTAAGTTGAGATTTATCTGGAATTATATGTTGGCTATAAAAAGGTAGGAAATTGAAAGGCGATGTTCCATTATGTGTGGATGCTATATGGAAGCCGTTTGACATTTACTGTAAGTCTTGAAAAATATATTAATAAATACCTGAGAGACGCAAATAACTCTGTGTTAGTAGGCTACTGCCAAATCTCTGTGCATGGGCATGACTTGTGTGGAGGCCAAGTGGATGCCATGCATCACGCTGACAAATGCATTGACACATGTCGAAAATTTGCCTGTCAACTGTCAACAATGAGGAACGCTTCAATAACTCATCTAAAAGTGTTCACCCCTTTCGATGTGCCGCATACCAAATGCAAATTCAGCTGGCCACGCTCGCTGAGCTCCCCAGTTTCTGGCTTAAAACTCTGACGCTGACTCTGACGCTGACTCTGGCTCTGCTTTGCATATTGACATCATCATTTTGCCGAGACGACAAACTGTCAAACAAAACAATTGCTGTCAAATTTAGTACAATGAGCGAGCGAGCGGGCGGAGTGGGGTGAGAGACCCAAAAGGAAGTGAGATGAACGAAAAAAAACAACGAGAAAAAATAAACTTATTCGATGGAAAAAATTGAGCTGTCAGTGTTTGTATGTTGGAGCGCAAGGAGAAGCAATTTCAACATATCAATAAATTTTTGACAATTTTCTGTAAGTTTATACCCCCGGCAGCCGGCAGGCGATGGAAGATGGAAAGAAACCGAACCGAAGCGAACCGAAGTGAAGTGAACTGGAGGTAGGAACAACAAACACCTTTTCAATAAATTTGCTACAACTGTCAGGCGAAACAATGTCATTGTCACGGCGCTGACTCTCTGACTGTCTGACTGTCTTTGGCTGACTGTCTTGGAGTGAGCGACCTATAAACCTGTCACAGGGGCCGAGCTTGGCCCGCCTGGGTCGACCTCAGTGGTTCCCAGGGACTGTGAGAGAACGAAGGGGGACAATGAGGAGGAGGAGGAGGAGGAGGAGGCAGCGATGACAACGACAACGACAACGACGACATTATTGTCGCTAAACAAACGATCAAATGGCAATTTAAAAGTTTTTATTTAACACTAAATCACCCACACCCCGAGTGCACAAATGAGACGCCACCCCCGCCTCTCCACCCCCTCCCCCTTTTCCCTTTCCCACACCCCCTAGAGTAAGCACTTCACCCTTTCGATGGCGGAGCCACCTGACGCGAGCGAACGCTTTCTTTTTCAATTTCGAACCCTTTCGACTTTCAACTTATGAGCGAGGCGGGGCGGGGAGAGGAGGAGAGGGGAGGTGAGGTGAACTGACAACCCTTGCGCGATTTTCAATAACTTGTAGTGAAAGCAGCCGAACAAAAGGCGCAAAAGTTTACCGAGTTAAATTATGAGGTTGTTTCTGCTGCTTCTGTTACTCTTTATTTATTTTTTTTTTCTTTCATTTTTTCTTGTTGCTGCTGCTGGCTGACTTTTGACTCCCCATGGAATTTAACGCTGTTGTTTTGTTGCATGCATGAAAAATTCTCTGTGCTCGAATTGCGTCAAGGATGAAAAGGATGAGAACGATGACGATGACGACGACGACGACAAGTGTAACCAAAGGCAAGTGAGGGACGAAACTGCTCCCTCCTCAACAATATTGGTATTGATAACTTAACAGGGCTTTAAGTTAAGAACATGCCACGTTTTGGGTTTAAGCTTGTGTGCCACAGGCCTCGGATTTTCTGTGCTACTGATTTACTCGTATTTATATGGAACAAGACAGTGAATTTTCATATTAAATTATTAACTCGTAATTTTTTGTGCTACATAAAAGAATAATATTGGTGTTTTCAATTATTAAAATTGTTGAACTAAAAACTATTTCAATTTAATGTGGAAACAATAATATTTATAAATTAATAAATTCGAATTCAAGACTGTGCAATGCTGCTGCTTTTTTGTTAATAACATTTTTGCATAGATAATAAAATGAATATAATATGGCATCTGACTCTAAAGTGTATTTTCATTATCGACTTTGAAAAAAGTTGTTAAATTAAGTTTCAGAATTAAATATTTGAATATAAAAACTGATATTACCGAAATTTGATTTATAGTTTATAATAGAATTCCATATTTTTTAATAATATTCAAGACAAACAGAACAAGTAACCGTTACCCATTTTGAATAAAAGTAAAAGAGTGCGGAATAAACTTAAAAATATACCGAATTAATATACCACAAAAATACTAAAAAAAAAAACATACGTTTGGTATTTTAATACAGTATCGCATTCAAATATTTATATTGAATACAAAAATAAGTTTTATATAATATAATATTTCATTATAAATATATGTTTATTTAGGAATTGATACAATTTTTGAATGTTTCTGGCTTTTTAATAACGTTATAGGCAATCAAGGAAATACCAATTTTTATATAACAATTTGATCAAATGCGACTTAAATGGTTTTACATATATTTGAATGTATAAATACTGTGGCATAATATTTTGTATTTGTATTTAACAAACCTTCTTATTTAAATGAATAGACAGAAAAAAACGTTCAGATATACTTCATAAAAGGAAGACGGATATTACCGAAATTTGATTCAATAAGAAAATTATGAAATAAAAAACTAATTTATTTTATTGTGACTATTTGAGTATAAAAAAAATAGTAAGAGATAATATTTAGATAGAGTAGTCATGTATATTTAAGAATCGATTGTTCATGTATCATTGTATGTTATGTTATATAAAACACAATAAAAATAATATTATTAAAATGCATATTTAGTTAATAGATTGGCACTTCAGTTTGTAGATAGAGTTGAGTCGCATTTTGAGCAGCGGCAAGGCAAATCCAATGATAATAGTTGCAGGCGAATTCAGGTGCCGCTAGCTTGATTAATCGAATGGCCGGGATCATTAAAGTATCAGAGTGGAACCCAGGCTCCCGCTTGCCTCAGCTGCCGCAGTCGCAGCTGCGTTGCTGCGTTGTTGCGTTGCATGCAGCCACGTGCGGTGGCATGTCCTCGACTCTCTCGCTTATCAATGGCAATGGCAATGGCAATGCAGCAGGTTGATCAAGTAGCCAGCACCCGGCAAGAAAACTACAAAACACAAACAAAAAAGAAACTGAATTGGTCATAGGGAAGAAGAAAAGTTATAAATGATTTCATTATACTACTTACGATGAGGGTCATCAGCTCGGTTGGCTCGTCTTCGTGTTCGCCGCTCTCTCTGGGTCAGGGGCTGCCAAGTTGTTGGCCATGCACCTGCGCAACCTGTGGCACCTAGACAGGTGTGAGTGTGAGTGTGAGTGTGAGTGTGAGTATGAGTGTGTGTTGAGTGTATGTAGTTAGGGGTGGGAAGAATGATTTACGCAATGAAATGTTAGCCAAAGGTGAATGTGACTCGAATTGTGTTCGATACTTTGAATGGCTTCAAATAAAATGATACAAGAAATACTATACTCAAAATAAGTTTGAATATCAATGTGAGTATGAGTGTGAGTGTATTCGAGTCTGTCTCGTTTGGGCCACTTAAGCGTAATTAGGGCTTTTCAATATTATTAATGATGATGGTCGGTCGCCTTGCCGTTGAAAATGTGGGAAATGCATTGCGAATTGATGACGACCCCAGCGGCGACGCTGCAGACAACCGACAACCAACAACCGGCAACCGACAGCGGACAGCGGACAGCGGACAACACAGCAATGAATATAAAATGCTAAATGCAAAAATGCAAAATGCAAACACGCAAACCGAAAGCGCAACAATTTTCGAACTGCAATTTTTGTGCAGCGTTTGCCGCGTTTGCTTCGCTCTATTTGACTTTTGTTGTTGTTGTTGTTGTTGTTGCTGCTGCTGTTGCACTTGGTGGTGGTTTGTGGTCAACCATCCAACCATACATTTTTAGCGTTATCAGTGCAAAATAATCTTTCAATCAGCCCTATAACAACAACAACAACAACAACATCGTCATCATCCTCCTCCTTCATTCGTTGTGTGTCATTCAACGAAGCGTGACGCCAATTGTTGCAGCCGTGGCAAGCACACAACACACACACACACACACAAAAATTGCTGGCAGGATGAGTAGCAATATACACACATATGTACATATGTATGCTATATATACCACCTACATAATAATGTTTGTATTGCAACGAGGAGAGAGAACAAAAGAACCTTTCACTGCTCAATTGGCTACTGTGTTCTCTTTTCCTCACTCCTCACTCCTTCTCCTTCTCCCTCCTTCACCCATTTTGGTCAGCTTGTTAACTCGACTGACCGATCTCGCCTGCTAAACTCAATTGTCTGTCATATGTTTTCCCACAAATATTTCGAAATTATGAAAGCTGCGTAAACCTTAATAAAAATAGCATAGAAATCAACAAGATCTTATTATCTGTACATTCGCTTTGGTTAGATTCACGATCATCACGATTCATCATATACTATATGGCATTTAAAACGAAATCAATGTTGCGTATTTTATTTAGGAACTGATATTCACAATAAAACAATATTTTCCAAGTTGCAAAAAAATGTTGCAATTGCAACTCAGAAGGTTTTATACGAGTATTTATTTAATCTCCTTATTATATGTGTATAAGATTTGGCCTGAATGAAATTTCCCTAAGATGTGTTGTTATGGTACTTTATTGCTTCCACTGGTTCAATTTCTTAATAAATTTAAAACAGAACAAAATTTAGTTATTTAATACATGTCAGTTTAATATAAAGGGAAAAGTGCAAGTACTTCATTACTATGTTTTTACAATATATAACTTTTTTATTTTTGATAATTCAGAGACTTCTTAATTAAAGTCTTAAGCCATTCGAAAAAGTATTAATTCATTGAGAGCCTGAAATTTATTTATCAAATTTGTATACCGTCTATTCACAAGGTACTTGACGTCAACAGTCGATACCATATAGTCACGTCCGTTTGGCTGTCTGTCCGTATGGACTTCTAGATCTCCGAGACTCTAAGAGATAGAACTATAATTTTTAATAGCACTCGATATCGTTGCATGCAGATTAAGTTTGATACGGAATTTTGCCATGCCCACTTCCACCCCCACAATCGACTATGTTAATAATAAACGTAGATTTAAAGCTAGAGAGAAGCGATTTCTACACATACTCTCTCTAGTATTTAAATTACAATTGAACTATAATTTTTATAAGATAAAAATTGTAAAAGTTATTTAAGCAAAACAGTGTCTTCTGCTCTCGAATCTTAGTTTCTCTGATTGTCAATGTAAAATATACAACTTTAAATGTAATACTATAAAATATACCATATAGACCATATTTTAGTTTATTTTTGGTATATTAATTTGTATTGTGTAAAGAGTGACACCGCATTGTTTTGCTTTTATAAAAAATGTGTCTGATTGTCAATCTGGTATATACCAAATAGATCCTTTGGTATATTTTTTAGTATATCAATATTGATTCTTTTAAGAATAATACAGCACTATTTTTATTTTAAATGTATTAGTATATTGATATACCAATTAGACTCTTTTGGTATATTTTGGTATATTCCATTTGGATTTTTTTAAGAATAATACCGCATTATTTTTATTTATTTTGTATTAGTATACCGATATACCAAATAAACCCTTTCGGTATATAGTTTTTAGTATATTAATTTGTTTTAAGAATAATCCCGCACTGTTTTGCTCTTATTAAAGCTTGGTAGCGGGTATGTCACAGTCGATCATACTCTATACTAATATTTTGGCTCAATTACTTTTAGTATCTTAAACAGAAGCACATATAGTCTATAATTTTGTAATTTATTTAAGCACCTATGAATTTCTAGTACAGGAATCGACTGCTAACTTCAGAGACCAAGTGATAGTTGATCGAAATAAGAGAACACTCAGATCGAACAGAGAGAACACAAAGTGCGTTCTATCGCCACATGGCACTGCGCGATCGTCGTGGACTGCGTCCTCCGTCCTTGTTCATGAAGGCCAGCGTCAAATGGCGCTTGGCCGGCGTCAGGCCAGAGCGTGAGGATCCCTTCAGTCCGGCAATGCTGCCCAGACTGCTGTCGACGACAACGCGTCGTTGACGACGACGACGATGCGATCTCGGCTTCTTCGGTTTGCGCACTGGCAAATGATGTCGCGATGTCGTTGTCGTTGTCGCTGTAGCTGTCGCTGTCGTGGCCTGTGGATTGGGTTTGCCATGGATGACGGGTCGGGCGAGTTGCTCCAAGCGCGGACTCAGCTTGTAGCGTCGCAGTTGCTTGCCACGCTTTACGAAGATGTTGCTTCGCGTTCGTGTTGCCGGCAGCCCGTAGTCCAGAATAGTGCCTGCTTCAAGACGTTCCGGATCATCGATGGCCTCCTCGGCCTCCAGTTGCTTGGCCAACTGCAGCTGAGAGCGCAGATTCTTCAAGCGCTGCTCCTTGAGCGATGTTCGTGTTCGCATTTGATTTCTGCCTCGATTGATGCGCGGCTTCAGCCTCGATCTGGCGCTCAACTTGACGCCGTGATCAATATTGTGACGCTGTGTGGCGCCAGCGCCGCCTTGAAACTGATATGGATGACGCCAGGCCAAGGCCACATTGCAATGCGCTGCTCTGCCTGTTGCTCCTCCTCCTCCTCCTCCTCCTCTGGTTGTTGCAATTCCGCCCGCCTTGAGGCGTTTCGGTGCCAGACGCTTGGGATTCTGCCACGGCTCCAGCCACACTTTCTTTTGCATTATTCTGCCCTTCGCCTGCTGCGGCAGCTGCTTCAGACTCTTGCGCTTCTTCAGCACTCGCTTTGGCTGCGCAGCTGTCTGCGACTTCGAGTCGCGCAGTGGCAGCGGTTGTGGCTGCGCTTGGGGTGCCACTTGTGGCAAGGGCTTAAGCTTGGGCTTCAGCTTGGGTTGCTCCTGCCGCATCACTTTGCCTGCATTCAGTCGCTGCACTTTGCCTGGCTTTGCTGGCTGTGGCTGTTGCTGTTGCTGTCGTTGTGTTGTTGTGTCCAGCATCAGTCTGCGTCTAGGACTACGACTAGGACTTCTTGTCTCTGGCTTTGTTTTCGGCTTTGTCGCTAGTTTGTTGCCGGACTTTTGACCAGCTGAGGGAGCAGCTGATACAATTGTGGCTGCAACTGGAGTGCGAGCCGGAGTGGGAGCTGCTGCTACCGGCTTTGAACTGGTTGCAGCTGCTGCTGCTGCTGCTGCTGCCTTTGGCTTGGGGCTCAGGCGCTGCTTTAACTTCGACTTGGATAGTATCATGACAATCTCGGCTGGATTGTTGACACTCCGTTGTTCCGGTTTCTTTTGCTTCAGCTTCTTGTTGTTGTTGTTGTTGTTGTTCTTGTTCTTCACGCGAGACTGCGAACGCGAGCTGGGCAATTGATTGCTGCACGATTTCTTCAGATTCAGATTCAGATTCTGATTCTGATTCTGTTTCAATTTCATTTTCTTTTGATTGATCATCTCATCGAAGGCTTCCTTCGAGTGTGTGATCTGCTCGGTCAAATCGATTCGCTCGGGCCGCACATAGAACATATGTCCATTGTAATCACCCACATCGCCCTGTCCATGTCGCTCGGATATCACACGGGCCACAACTCGCTTCATATCGGTGCGATTGAGATTCAATTGATTCGCCAGATTCTTGGTCAACGCTTTCAATGCGCCGCCAGTGCCGCCCATTTTCGATGAGTTCCATATTTCGGTGTTCATATTCAATTTTGTCATTCAATCTGTGTCTGCACAATCGATTTACTGTCTACTATACCAAAAGACAAAAGGATAAACGGAAAGCAGCATTAACAAATCTTAAGGAAACATGCAATAATTTTAATCTGATTTCTGGCGTAACTGAAAGTCTGATGTGATGAATTCCATATATGTATAATTAAAAGAAAACAAAAGTCACAGCCACGAGTAACACATTTAACGAAATTCAACTCTAAAGCAAATGCCTGCTGCATTTTCGAAATCTTGCTTCTACAGTTTTGTAGATTCAATGTAAATTAAAAGATTCAAAGGGAATCAAAAATTACTTTTATTAGAAAGTCAAAACTATGCATTTTTATTAAACAATGTTAAAAGATCCTAAGCAAATCTAAATTTGCATTTATGAAAAAGTTATTTGATATGTTGACAAGTTGTCAACTACACATTTTTTATACCAAATATAGCAAACACACACAGTATATATTTATACCAAAACTACACAAATTTGAAGTGCGAGGAAAATATTTTAGATTAAGACTAGTAAAAATCTATAGAGCATATTTACAAAATTATTCAATTTTATTCGCAACAATTTCAATGTATTCATCAAAATTTAGTTAAATAATTAGTAAATTGTAAGAATATTATAATACCAATTATTTTGTTAAGTTTTTCATGCAACTGACTTAAAACTTTCAAGTCTGGAGCTATGAAGAAAACATTTAATGTTGAGATATTTGAATTTGTATTAGCATTCAAAGTATTAATATTGGTATATTTCATGTTGGAGTATTTTAGTCAGTATTTTTTAGGTATTTTAAGAAGTTTTTTATTGCTGTTTAATTTATTTTGAGTATTGTAGTCAGTATATTCACAAATATATTAATTAGTGTAAACTATATTTGTCGATGAGAGTCTTTTGAGTCCTTTTATTTTTATTACTATTAATTTTCTCTGGTTTTTCCCTCTTTTTTTGGGTGATTGTTGCTCGCTTCGTTCGCGAGCCAAAAAAAAAAAAAAAAAAAGGGAAAAAAGATGTGAGAAAAGTGTAAAAAAGGCTAGAAGGGAGGCCGGAATCATTTAAGCATTGCGGTGTGAAATTTCACACCGATTGCAATAAAAATTCAAAGCCGACGCGGTGCGCAACACAATAAAACGAGCTGCGAGCTGAGGCAAGAGAAAGGCGCTACATTGAAACAGAATCAATCAAACGGTTGCAGAGACGATCGTGAGTCCGCTCTCCCGTCCGATTCCGCCAAAACTTTGCCCTCGCCCTCGCCCTCGCTGTCGTTGTCGACATCTGCGCATGCGCGCACGCCGGATGTGAATGTGTTTAGTGGCAAAGAGAGAGATAGAGGGAGAGAGAGAGAGAGACTGCTGTTAATGGTGTCACTAAGTACGCCGCAAAACAGACAGCTATGAGACACAAGAGCCGAAAAAGCGTAAACCCAACCAGAGCGAAGCCAAGTCCGGAGACAGACAGACGGACAGACAGACGGACAGAGACTGCTGCATGCAACCGGACGCAGCGGTTGGAGAGGCATGCCACAACGTTGTATGTGTGTGTGTTGGCCCTCAGTTTGGCTGATCATCGAATGGAACCAATAAAAGTTGCCTTCATTGTCTTTATTTGCGCGGGTCGCGCCTGTACGAGTACCCATACTCGCACTCGCACTCATACTCACACTCATTTCCATTAGCATTTCATTCAATTTGCATTTTGTTGGCCAGTCTCGGGTCAATGTGTATGTGTTTGTGTGTGTGTGCCTCAATGCTTCAATGGTCTTGCGGTTGCTGCTGTTGCAGCCACAATGAGTGCGGGTGTGAGTGTGAGTGTGATTGTGATTGTGAGTGTACTCACACTCGCACTCGCATAAGCAAAACAATTCAATTGTCCGGCTGGTTGGTTATTTGGTGTTGAATTTCGTGTTGTTTGTCTTTTGTTTCTGCTTTTTTTTTTGCTCTTCCTCTTGTTGTTGCTGTCAGTTGCGCTACATTGCAGCTCACACATTAGCGATGTGACGAATTCGATGACGATGACGATGACGATTCACGATGACAATAGCATTGACAATGTCATTGCGAGTGACAGGCAACAAGTTAATTGAGATAATCGAAGCTGCTTTTGCCTTATCTCTCTTTACACTCTTGTAATATTTGTATGGAAATTATTCCCCAAATGCAGCATATCGATAAGTACTGTGCAATAGCTTCTTATCGATAGAGTATCACGATGACGATTGACAAGCAACAAGTTAATTGAGCTAATCAAAGCAGCTTTTGTTTTAACCTTATCAAGATCTTTACATACTTTTCACATTTGTATTGCAATTATTCAAGAAGTGAAGCATATCGATAGGTATTCTGCAGTAGTTTCTCATCGATACTAAAGCATAATGCAATTCGCAGTCAACAAGTTAATTAAGCTAATCGAAGCTGCTTTTGTCTTAACCCTAGCAAGTTCATTAGATTTTTCCCATATTTGTATTGCAATTATTCAAAAAGTGAAGCATATCGATAAGTATTCTGCAGCAGTTTCATATCGATAGCAAATCATGAAGACGATTGACAATGCGATTCGCAGACAACAAGTTAATTGAGCTGCTTTTGTTTTAATCTTAGCTAGTTTTTTACATTCTTTTCACATTTGCATTGCAATTATTCAAGAAGTGAAGCATATCGATAAGTATTCTGCAGCAGTTTCATATCGATAACAAATCATGATGTCGATTGACAATGCGATTTGCGATTCGCAGGCAACAAGTTAATTGAGCTGCTTTTGTTTTAATCTTAGCTAGTTTTTTACATTCTTTTCACATTTGCATTGCAATTATTCAAGAAGTGAAGCATATCGATAAGCACATTTTTGTTATCGGAACTCCACTGTTCTCGCTGGTCGCCCGCATATCGACTTGCTGAACCACAGAGTGCAATGTAAATGTTAATTGTGTCTGCAATATTTTTTCCAATGAAACATTTTTATGTTAATTCGAAAAAATTGTTTTACAACCAATTAACTTAGCCAATGCACCAAAAAGATCAACGGACAAGATCGGCAAACAACGGGGAACTCTCTCTCTCTCCCCCTCTCTCTTTCTCTGTCTGTGCTGGGAACTTGAGGGGTTGACTCCGAGTCTGAGGGTCAAGCGCAGGGGGTAAAGTGATCGCATTGCATGCCGCAAGCCGCACGTCGCTTGGAATTTCATTACGCGAGTGTCAGTTGAGGCGATCAGGGAGTCACTCAGTCAGACAGTCCGACAGTGAGACAGTGAGACAGTCTTTTCAGCTAGTTGGGCTAGTCTCTTCAGTCAAGTCGCAAGTAGTTCAGTAGTCAGCCAGCGGGCAGGCAGGTGTACTGCGTGTAGCACGTTCTGGTGGTTGTTAGGGTCGCATTTAGTGCGGGTCGCTCTTCATCGGCTCGCTCTAAATCAATCAAGCGCAACAAATGCCCAAAAAAAAAACAACAACAACGCGAAGACATCACAAACAATTTCAATTAAAATGCCAACGTTGCCGTTGCCGTTGCCGTTGCCACCACCAAGAAAGTCGCCAAGTCACAAGAGGCTTCTTCCCCCGCTGCACGTTGTAAAAGGCGCGCGCGAGCTACAGGTGCGATTCTCTG